>NC_041388.1:208564571-208565172 GCF_002162155.2 Triticum dicoccoides
GGCAGGAGCAGGGAGCTTGGTGCGGCGATGGCAGAGGCGCGGCGCTCCGGTTGAGAGACTTGGCGCTCAGCGGCGTCGGGCGAAGTAGGACGCAGCAGTGGGGCGACGAATGGGCGGCGGGGCTTGGCTGCTCATGGAGGACGGCAGGCATCGAGGCTCCAGGGACTGGGCGCGGAGGCCCTCACGGGAGACGGGGAGGAGGCGAGATGGCGCGGCGGCGGCCTCACTGGAGTGGAGAAGGTGGCGGCACTAGTGGGAGAAGGAGGCGGGGGCACGGGCTCGCGCATGCTGGGATCGGGATCGGGATCCCTCTCTGTGTTGCGATTGTGTGAGGAGGAGGGAATCGGGGAGAGAAGTTGGATCGAGGGAGCTGGCTTCTGGCGGCGGCGATGGGAACGAGAGGTAGTAGCGATCGGGCACAGCTGGCGGCTAGGGTTAGTTAGGCAGGGGCTGGCTGGGCCTTGGGCCACTGGTGCGGCTGCTGGTCGTTGGGAGGCCCAGGTGGGCAGTGGTGCAGGCCCGGCTAGGGTGCAGGCCGCCTCTCCCTCTAAATATGTCTCTCCCTTCCTTCTCTTATAATTTTCTTTATCAGAAAACAAGA
>NC_041388.1:208565480-208648273 GCF_002162155.2 Triticum dicoccoides
TTAGGACACGAAGTTGGACTCACGGATAATTTTCACGGACTCGTAAAAATGTGCACGGTCCATGAAAAATAGGAGAGGCAAGATTGCAAGGATTTAATTCAAAGTCATTTGAATTTAATTCAAATGGTTTGAACAAGGGCTAGGAAATGGAGGTCTCCAAAAATGTTCAGATTTTTGGTAGAGCTCCGAAATATGATGAAAGAAATATATGGCCATGTTGGAGACCTAGAATAAAGATAACAAAGGCATTGGGATATTTTGCAAGTGTGTTTACGGTAAATCCAAACGAATGGAATATTTTTATTTAGCTCCGTAATAGTGGGAGGATATGTTATAAAGAGAATTACCATGTGAATTCCCCCGATTTAAATGGACCGAAGATCCATGCAATTTATTTAGTTGAGTTGCAAAAGATTTATGAGATGAAGGCATGATGACATGATGCAATGCACATGATGCAACGAACCAAACAAATCACACGATGAAACCCGAAAACCCTGGAAAGCATCTGAAGCTTCGGTCTTGGGGCGTCATAGTAACATAGCCAAACAACGGTTTGCTAGGACAAGGTGGGTTAGAGGCTTCGCTCAACAATATGGGAGGCATGATAAGCAAGTGGTAGGTATCGCAGCATAGGCATAGCAAAAGAGCAAGCAACTAGCAAGCAAAGATAGAAGTGATTTCGAGGGTATGGTCATCTTGCCTGAGATCCCGCAAGGAAGAAGAACGAGTCCGTGAAGAAGACAAACGGACGTAGTCGAACGGATCCTCACAAATGCGACATTATCGGAACTAACATGAAGAAGCAACACCGGAAAGGAGCAAACAACATACTAAACAATCAACACATGAACATGGCATGATGCACAACCAAGTATGATGCGTGTCCGGTTTAATGAAGCATGGCATGGCAAAATGCACAAACAATCCTACAAATTAAGTGGAGCTCAACATGCAACTCCGTTGCATATTGGATCAACACCAGTGACTTATTTAGTTCGATCTTGTTTATGTACCCAGCAATATTAAATGTTGTTAAACATGGCAAGAGGGTGAAGCAAAAGTAAACTAAACATTTAGGCATGTTTAAATGAGGCCGGAAATAACAAACAACAATTCTGGTAAAACCCCATATGCATATTTTATGGTTCGGTACTGTTCTGCCCTAAACACAATTTTAGAGTTATTAAAGATGCAAGAAAAGTGCACCATGTTAAACTAGGCATTTTTCTACCCCATTTACATATAAAGTTTATTAGAAACCGAGCTACGGTTATTTAGTTATGAATTAAAACATTTTAACAAGTTATTTGAGCAAAATTAAAAAAACAACAATTTAAGCATTTTAAACATAGATGAAAGTTGGATATTATTAAACTAGACAAAATTCTAAGCATTTTACATACATAACTTATTTTAATATGATGCATGGGTGGTGAGTTATAATATGCATGAAGTCCAAGGGTTTTTCTGCAAAACTGTAATCCTGCGGATAATAGCTAAAATCACACAGACTAAAAAAACACTACTGGGCTGAATCTGTAGGGTGCTGGGCTGTCTCACCATGGGCTTTGGCCCATCTTCAGAGGAGCCGGCTTGGGACAGCGGGGCTGGGCCTCGCAGGCCGATCGAAGCAGGGGGGCGCTAGGCATGTGCGTCGCGGTCAACGGGAGCGGCGTGTGTTCGTCCTCGCGTGGTCGAAGCAGAAGGGCCCGGGGCAAAGCAGAACAATGCGGCAGGCGCCGGTGACCGGGATCGGAACTCCGGCGAGCGGGATGAAGGGGCGGATCCGGGTGCTGGATGGCGTTGAAGGCCGACGGAGGGAAGTCCAGGCATGGTCGAGGCAGAGGCGGCGTCCTCTGTCTAAACTACTGACGTTCGACACAGCGGAAGCAGAGGAGCGGTGACGGCGAGCTTGCGGGCATGCAGAGGGAGGTTGAAGACGGCGGGCCAGCAGAGAAGCAGCAGAGGAACTTGGTGGGGCGAGGGGCCACGGGAACTGGCTGGATCTGAGGCAAGGGCGGTGGTGGAAGGCGACGGCTCCGGGCGGTGCAGACGCGGCAACGGGGTGATGCAGGCGCAGCAACAGGCGATGCCGTCAAACTGGTCACGCCGAACCAGAGCGACGACGGCGACCTATCGATGGGAACGGGGCCGGAGAAGGTCGTGGGGGTCAGGAAAAGGCGCAGCGGCGGTGATCCCCTCCAGATCCGGCGCGACTTGGGGCTTGGCAAGCTCGCACGAGGTCGGAACTAGAGAGCGGCGACTCCTGTCCACGGCGTCGGGGCAGAGCTCCTTTGGGTTCCTGCGGAAGCAAGAGAAGGAGAGAGAGGGGGCGATTAGAGAAGAGGAGGGAGGAGAAGGCAGGAAAAGAGAAGAAGGGGCGCAGGTGAGTGCGATGGCCTGGCCATGGTCGTCGGCGCGATGAGGTCTCGGGCGCAAGGAGACTGGCGAGCGGCGCTGGTTAGTTGCATACAGAAAAAGAGGTGGGTTGGATGGATCCCGAGGGAGAAGGGACAAGAGTGGCGGCGGCGCTCGGAATTAGGGAGTATGGGACAGCTCTCCTCAATTTTAGGGTTGGCCTGAATATATAGCAGACGGAAGGGGTTTTAAGGTGCGCCCGATCGTCATCGGACGGCTCCGGGTCAAATGGGTAGTCAAAAGAAGAAACGAAAGAAGTATCATGGTATTTCAGGGTTGATCCAGACTCAACTGTTACGACTGAGGGGGCCGGGTTAGGGGGTATCTCGTCCCTCCGATCAAAATCAGACGATCAGGGTAAATAGGCTAGGGAGTCCTATTAACAAAACGGAGACGTTTTGTAGACGTTTGGGGATGATCCGGACCCAACGGTGACGACTGCCGGGTCGGGTCCGGGGAAGTTTCGGATGCGCACGTGAGGGGTTCGATGTACTGTGCAGAGAGGGTTTTGGGGTCTAGCGGTTGACAGCAGACTATGCAGAAAACTTTGGGCTGAGAGAAGAGAAGAGAGAGAGACACGACGACTATTTCCGGAGACCAAAAACATCCGACGTTTGACCGACTATAATGTCGCCGTTGGGCTATCAAACGAACTCCGAATGCGATGAAACTTGGCAGGCGGCCTACCTACAACATAACAACACCGCATGCCAACTTTTCACCCATTTCGAGAACATTTTCTGGCCACTTATAAAATAATATTTCAGGCATGCTGCGGGCGCGTGCAAGTGTGTCTGGGCTCAGAATGGGCAACTGAAAGAACGAGGAGACCGGGACAGATGCAAGTTTCGAAAACATGATGATGCAATGCGGATGATGACATGATGAAATGCAACACGCAAGCAAAGACAAGGCAACAACAACGAATAACTGGAAGACACTTGGCACATCGGTCTTGCGGCGTTACAGGGCCATACATGGGCCAGAAGTTAAAATGGGCTGGAATTATATTGGACGGCCCATATGACGCTACTGGGCCTAATTCGGATAGGCCGTAAACGGGCCCTGGGTTAGCGGGCTGTAAATGGGCTATATGCGAACATACCGTTCAAAGGCTTGCCGTGGGCCGGCCCGCCACCTTTTCACCAAGTCAAACGGGCCAGACTTTTCACAGGAATGGGCCTCTGTTGGGCCGTGCCTCATGTCGACGTATCGTAGGCGCTTTGGGTCCAATTACAGACCATTTGCACTTTCTCGAAATACATGATTTTGCTAGGCTGATTCTAATTATAATGTTGGGTTGGGCGCATCAATGTTATCAAAAAAGAAATAGGGGCTAAGCATTTTGTTATAAATATATTTAAATAATAAGTGATTTATTATTAAATTGGTCCTTAAATCTTACCAAGCTTTTGTACACAATCACCAGGATTTTCGTTGCCAAAAAATCCAGGATTTTATTGTGAAGGAATTATTTTATGAAGTTAATAAGATGTGGGATATTGTTTTCTTACATATGCAAGTATCTGTTAAATATATGATGACAATAACTATAATATATAATAACATATAAAATAATTTAAATATATATAATATAGTTAGAAGGGAAACATAAGTTAGACCAGGCGTTCCTATTCTTATATACAAAAATAGAACAGACATGTGCATTTTCTTCAAAAAAAATACATAAATTGGGTTGCCGATGTTTCAGGAAAAATAAAACCTCGGATGGGAGGTCCATAGGTCGGTCGATACATGACGGCCCTTAAGAAAATACAAACCGGCATGTCGTGGGCTGCGCGTGTTAAAAAAGAAAGCCTAGACGGGCAACCCACAACCCAGCTGATACTTGCTGCCCCAGTGATAATAAATGATACCTGCCAGCTCCCCAACTTCATTGTGAATTTATCTCCTTTAGTAACTACATTGAAGCACATAAAAAACTGTAACTATGTTGACAAACCCGTGGGCCCCAACGTCAGTATAGCATTAGGAGGAAGTATTTTTTTCAATGAGGCACTTGCTTGCGTACGACCATAGACCTGGCGAGTCCCGACTGTCCGCCTCTCCATGTATAGTCCTCTCTAGATTCCTTTCGTTTGTTCCACATGTTCACAATGGTAGAAAAGCGGCGCCGCGGCGAGTGCACAAAGGCACAGGAGGAGATCGGACCACCTGAGGCACACTACACCACGGTAGAGCTTATGTGACACACCTATGTGTCGGTATAGGGTACCTTTGCCGACAGATAAGTTGTAGCTAACACCAATGCTGATAGAGGATGAAAGAGTCGGAGGAATTGCTGTGGGCAAAGGTATTGCCGACAGTTGTTTACTTCCCGACACTTTTTCAGTCGGCATATACCCTACCTACGCCGACAGGTTGTATGTCCACATACACCCTACCTACGCCGACACTTTATCACACAACATACACCCTACCTATGACAACGGATAGCCTGTCCACATACACCCTACCTTTGCCGCACTTTATTAGCCATGTACACCCTATCTACCCCAACAGATAATTTATCAACATACACCCTACCTACGCCGACAGTTATTTCCTTTGCCAACAGATAAATTGTTTCTAAACTGTTATGCAGTCAAAACAATACATATTCAATTATTATCCTCACCTAGAAGCAGGTTCGACATGAACACATATTGCACCACAAAAAAAATATGTTCAGAATCATGCATATACATTGAACACAAGTAGAAAAACACATCAATCTTGACAAAGCATTGTTTTGGCCATCTTGACAATCACCCAAAACACACAAGTTACAAAAAGATGGGGACTATTTGCTAGTATGAGAGACTTCAACTAAGATGGTCCAGAACACAAAAGTCTGTATTGATACATCTCCAACGTATCTATAATTTTTGATTGCTCCATGCTATATTATCTCAGACCTTCTACATCACCATAGCCTCTCCGATGAAGTGTGAGTAGTTTACCTCAGACCTTCGGGTCCATAGTTATTAGCTAGATGGCTTCTTCTCTCTTTTTGGATATCAATACAAAGTTCTCCCCCTCTCTTGTGGAGATCTATTCAATGTAATCTTCTTCTTTTTTGCGGTGTGTTTGTTGAGACCGATGAATTGTGGGTTTATGATCAAGTCTATCTATTAATAATATTTGAATCTTCTCTGAATTCTTTTATGTATCATTAGTTATCTTTGCAAGTCTCTTTGAATTATCAGTTTGGTTTGGCCTACTAGATTGGTTTTTCTTGCCATGGGAGAAGTGCTTAGCTTTGGGTTTGATCTTGTGGTGTCCTTTCCCAATGACAGAAGGGGCAGCAAGGCACGTACTGCATCGTTGCCATCAAGGATAACAAGATGGGGTTTATTTCATATTGCATGAATTTATCTCTCTACATCATGTCATCTTGCTTAAAGCGTTACTCTGTTTTAACTTAATACTCTAGATGCATGCTGGATAGCGGTCGATGAGTGGAGTAATAGTAGTAGATGCAGAATCATTTCGGTCTACTTGTCACAGACGTGATGCCTATATACATGATTATGCCTAGATATTCTCATAACTATGCTCAATTCTGTCAATTGCTCAACAGTAATTTGTTCACCCACCATAGAATACTTATGCTCTTGAGAGAAGCCACTAGTGAAACCTATGGCCCTCGGGTCTATTCTCATCATATCAATCTCCATCACTTTAATCTTGCTTTTCTTTTTTACTTTGCCTTTTACTTTTCACTTTGCATCTCTATACCAAAAATACCAAAAATATTATATCTATCAGATCTCACTCTCGTAAGTGACCGTGAAGGGATTAACAACCCCTAATCGCGTTGGTTGCGAGTAGCTATCATTTTGTGCAGGTACGAGGGACTTGAGTGTGGCCTCCTACTGGATTGATACCTTGGTTCTCAAAAACTGAGGGAAATACTTACGCTACTCTGCTGCATCATCCTTTCCTCTTCGGGGAAATCCAACGCAAGCTCAAGAGGTAGCATCTATCTACATTCACAAAGTGCAAGCTCTGAAACACCAAATGGTCTACAACACATGTAATATCCATGATTACAGGTTGGTTGGTCCATAAACGATACAAAGTCATCACATCCATGTGCACCAGTTGGGTAAGTACCTGAAAACAGTTTGCACAAATTTTTCAGGAAAGTGGAATCGGCGCAAGTTGTTCAAAGCTTATATGTGGATTACACAGATTTGATCAATAAATTATCATGATATCATAGTTAACAATATAGTTTGTACAAATGTTATAATTAGCTCACATGCTATTATATAGAACTATATTCCAGAACTTGCAGTCTTATCAACAATGAATGCATTGACCATTTGAAACAAAGATCCTACAACCCAGTAGCTTATTTTATAGATTGTTACATAAGAATTCACTAAAGAAAAGATAACGTATTTACCAACCTCGCTAGATTTTTCATTATTAAGAGCTACATAACCATGGATAAAAAAAGGAAACTACAACACATGTACACAGGCAATTTAGTGAAACACATAGGCCAGCAACCTTGTAAAGCGACATTTTAGAAACTGTTCTTATGTAATAGCATGTGAGCTAATTACTACTGAAACAAAAAATGTACCTAATAGTTTAGGAACCCGACGAGGAAGCCCTCCATTCACCACCGGTTGCCCACTTCAAGTTGTGGCCCTGGTTCCCTACGAGGTAGCCTTCCATCCACCATTCGCTTTACCTGATGTGGGCAACCATCCCTCCTCCGCCCATTGCTTGAGCTGCATGCTGGTGGTTGTGGTTCTCGTCTATTATCGGCAAGACTAGATGGGTTAGTAACTTGTTTCTCAGTGACTGGCATTGTAATGATGACAACTATATTTAACTACAGTAGTTGCATCTATTTTTTACTCTAACTATGTGAAGTTGACATAGGCATATCAAGGTGGAACACTGAATTTAAGCATAAAAAGTACATGACTAAGCAATATATATTGTGCAAGTTCAGAAGTTCATGCTTAAATGTGCAAAATGTTCATAAGTACAGGACTGAGAAAATAAGGGACTACAAGACCGGAGACTAGACCAGCGGTTCCCCTGTTGTATCTTAATAAACTATCTTATGCTCAGATAGCAGTCAGGATTCAACAAGTCCTCTGAGCAGTAAAATGAACCATACAAGTTATTTAGTTATATGGTTGAAGGAGTGGTGGTGAGCTTCAGGGATTCTGGCTTGTCAAGCAATGTATGTTGACAATTCGCTATCACGCACACTCCAATTCTAATAGTACAATATCTCAAATGTACACAGAAAATCAAGTAGATACAACATCTTAGATGTGGATTTTACATATAACTGCATGAAACTTGTATGCACGAGACCTCATGACACACTGATGTGGATTTAAGTTGATCCAGAAAACTGAGGTGCTCGAAAATCTAGCAAGTAGGATGGGTAGCAAAGTTAAGATATAGAGAAGATCATGGAAGGCCTTGGTGTGGAGGCAGCTCAGCTCAGTCTGGGGTTATAACTTATATTATATGGCGGCAATAAAAGGAAGTAAGAAGCATCAAATAATAACCATTTTCACAGAGAACTCATGACCATTTTCACAGAGAAATAAATGAGTGAATAGTCTGTAATGAGAAAAATATTGCATCAGCATTAGAGTTACACCAGACCCATAACAGAGTAACATAATTTTTTTCCAGATCCCTAGCATTTTCAATGAAATAAAACATCATATAACAGACTAGAGATTTTCAGATCAAACAAATAGATACAACTAACTAGGCATATTTGAGTGACAAATAGATCCACTGGTGGAGGTGTGGACGAGCTTGTTGGAGAAGAGATCCTTTCCTAAGAAAAGGAAGAGGAGGGTGCTGACATGGTTCTTCATGAGCGCTAGCGGTGGTCGGTGATGGTCTCGGTGGTCGGAGCTGTTGGCGGCTGCAGCACCGGGGAAGGCTTGCAGCGGATGGGGGTCAGGGGGTCTAGGATATGCTCACCGGCGTCGATGGGGACTCAGACCAGCGAAGATGCCCATGTGGTGGTGGCAGCAAAGGGGACGGGGAAGGCAGGCGACGGAGGGGGTCGGGAGCTCGGGTTTATGGGCGCCGGTGGCGGCAGGGGAGGGTCCGAGGACGGAGACCCCAAGGTCGAGGACAGCGGCGGCGGAAATTGGGGGAGGGGCGGGTAGGGTTAGCACGAGTGGATATGAGGCTACGGGTTCATTTGGGGGTCCTTAGACAAAGCTGAGGTGAAAACTGGGCCGCACGCAGTGAAAATTTTGGGCTCTCACCCTAATTCACGTGGCAATTTCTGGGCCATTCATTGCTTGACACATGTTCACATACACCGACACTTAATCTGTGTGTATACACCCTACCTACGCCAACAGATGTTGTGCCATTAAGCACACACCAATACCGATTGAAAAACTACCAGGACGCGCACATCTGCCGACAGATGATATGTCACTAGGCGTTTGCCGACAGATACAACGTCATTGAGTGATTTCCGACACATAGTTTGTCTGCAGTGATGTACAATGGCTGACAGATGATCTGATTACAAAGCTATAGAGCTATGCCAACGGATTTTCTATAGAGAATAATAGACCTTTGCCCACAGGAGTGTGTCACCTAAGCTCTACCATGGTGTAGTGCAGTGCCTTATTTGTAACGAAAGTACTAAACTGGCGCAGTGGCCAAGTGACACTACCGACAGCTATTTCGCCCGGGTTTGATCCCCATTGTCATCTACGCACACCACGTCCAACATTTACCAAAACTTCATCCTCATTTTCTCTGTTTCTCGCACACTCGACATTGTGTGGGCATTTTGAAAATAGCATATCTTTTTGACTGTGCATCATATGAAGATGTGCTATGCATGAATATTGATCAACATGATGTTAACTGGCTGGTAGTTCCATTTTCGACCATGAATAAAACTTCCAACATGATGTTATCCTTGTTTGAAAAGGCCGTGTTAATATAAATGCTCTTCCTCTGAAAGTTGCAGTTTCTTATGTGAAACTGAAACTTGCAGTTTCTTCTTTGAGAATCACATCATCTGCACTTTTATACTCCTATGAAACTACTTTTTTTGAAGTTCTAAAAATAGATCTCTAGAATTCATAAAATACTTCATATTCTCAATACTGCAAATCGGAAATTCAAAAGACATTCATATCTGAAAGTACTCTCAAAATACACAACACAAAACACAATTCACAACCTGCAAATACTGACAACCCTAAGCTCCTCCTGACAATTCACAACCTGCCCGACTATTGGGCTGGGGGGGGGGGCAGTCCCATCCTATTCCTCGGCTGCAGACAGCCGCCCCGTGAGACGATGTGAACGGCAAGGGAGAGGATGGCGGGGAAGCTTCATCGGGCCAACTGCTTTTCTCCTCTTGCAGTTGGGTTCGGTCGACTAACACTCCACCGGCTAGCTCTGGCATGACACCCTCACAAACAACACCTTGTAGATGCTCGATCCTTCAATCTTTGGTGGATGCTCCATCTAGGATCGATACTCCCACCACCGCTCCCTCACGATCGGATTCGGTGAATCTGTTTGCTCCATGGCCTAGAGGGGCAGCTCTATGTACTATCACGTGACTCCCTTCGGGAGTATTGCTGCCTTTTCACTCTGTTGCAGATATTTGGCCATGGATGTCGTCGTCGCCGCTAGTTGGTCCTTGTTGTCAAACCAAGACTGTATCTCCAACATCCTAGCTAGCTTCACAGGGTTGCCGTCTGCGATCCTCACGTATTGGTTGTAATCCTCCATCGATCTACTTCTCCACAGCACCTTCACTCGCCGGCGGTGGTTTTTGAATGGAAGAGGAGAGGGGTAGTGCTGGTTTTGGATTAGAACTGGAGAGGAGCGACGCTGGTTTTGGATTGGAATAGGAGAGGAGTGGCGGTGGTTTTGAAATTGAAGAGGAGAGGAGCGGTGCTGGATTTAGATTGGAACATGAGTGGAGTGGCGGTGGTTTAAGAGGAGAGGAGCGGTGCTGGATTTAGATTGGAACATGAGTGGAGTGGCGGTGGTTTAAGAGGAGAGGAGCGGCGCTGGTCTTGGAAGTATTTTTTTGTTTTGCATATTTTGGGTTAATGTTTGACCACGTACTATATTTGACAAGCAAAATGTGAATGGATGTCACCAAAAATTGTATCGTTTGGTTCGTATCTGAATGTACTTTCAAATTATATTATTTTTGCAACGTATAACATATATTTTATTTGTGAAAATCATTGTCAATTATGACCCAGAATAAAAGGGAGACTAGTTAATGTGGGGTCGCTTTCTTAATTGAAGGGAAAATTTATTTTGATTTTGATCCAGTCACAGCGCGCCGGCCCTCTCGTCCAATCCTAAATCACTGACGCACGCTCCTCTCCCTCTTCTCTATTGCAAAACCACCTCCTCTCCTCTCCATCATCTCCATTCCAGAACCACCTTCTCACCTCTCCCTATTCTCCATTGCAAAACCACCTCCTCTCCTCTCCATCATCTCCATTCCAAAACCACCGTCTCGCCTCTCCCTCCTCTCCATTGCAAAACCAACCCTATCCTCTCCATCATCTCCATTCGAAAACCATTGTCTCTCCTCCCATCTTCCAAAGCTAGCACCAGACCACTCAGAAGGACATCTATGGAAAGGATGCAACATCAAATAAGGTAGATCGCCGGCAGCGACCAGGCAAAGTTAGCCAGGTTGAATGAGATCCTCACTTGGTTTGACAATGAGTGGGAGATTTCGAGGATGGTGAGGGCCATGTGGCAATGTATGCGAAAGAGCAATGAGGGCGGCGATGTAATCCTCGGTGGCAGTCACGCCGCAGTCCTTCGAGTTCATCGAGTATCTCCTCTGGGCGATGGAGCAGACAGATTCGCCCAAGGTGAAAGTCAGGCGGAGGTGGTGGGCGTACAGGTCGAAGGTCGAGCACCCAGAGGATAACAAATCAATTGAGTACTGTGTGGCGTTCGTGAGGGTGCAGAGCCAGCCGGAGCCACAAAAGTATTCGTTCTCCCACAGCAAGAGGAGGCCGGATGGCGCGACATCTCTTCCCCACCATTCTCCACCACTACTAGAGAAAACCTTACTAGTGGCGCTGGTTTTTTAGTAGCAATAGCGCGGGCACCCGCGCTACTGCTAGGGTGCTACAGCTATTATTTAGCAGTAGCGCATTTCTAAACAAGCGATGTAGCTAAAATACTTAGTAGTAGCGCCTCTTTCTCCACCAACGCTACTACTATCATCACATAGTAGTAGCGCCCTATTTTATCCCCATGCTACAACTAGGTAAATAGAAATAAAAAATAAAAAAGGAGTCAGATGCAATATTCATGGAAATCAAGACAAGTCCAGTGCAAATAAACTAAGTTCACGGAACCATCTCAAAAGCATTAACGATAATACCACATTTAATTTAACCACACAATCTCACAGACTCATATATAGTAGTCAACAATGCATGGATAAATCATAGTTGATAAGTCTACTAGGTAGTCATACTTGCATATATATGGTTCAGCAGCCACACGCATGCATGGATAGATCTCACAAGCATATGTAGTTCTAGATCGATGACGACCATCATCCTCAAGCCTGGGCAGTGGGTGTTCCTGAGAGTAATTAGGATTGCCTCTCCAACATCAAGATTCTTGCTGACGAGGAAGCCCTTCCACCCAACCGAGTTTAAGTGTGTGCGACCGTCCGTGTCCACGCCGTACGCACAAGTGGTGACGGAGCCCCTCGCGGTAAGGCGTATTCCAGCAGAGCCTTCTTGATCAGACTTGATACCACAACTCTCAGATAGGCTCTTTGGCAATTTCTAAATAAGAAAAACATATGAATTAATAAGTAGCCTCACACATTCTACACTATCAAAAGACAGTACCACATTTCTACACTAAGTATAACAATAAAGCATATATATCATCGGATTCACTAAGCATATATATCATCCGATTCACTAAGCATATAGATCATCGGATTTACTAAGCATATAATATTCACTAAGCATACAAGATTCACTAAGCATATATATCATCGGACTCTACACTAAGTATAACAATAAAGCATATCATCAAATTACTATAGTAAATGCAACATACCATGATATGCCGATCAACCATGGTACTTGTCAGGCGGGTCACGAATGGCACCCCGACAAAGTCAGCATGTGGCGGAATGATGTCCCATAGGTTGCACACCTCCTCCTCGCTCAACCTCATTCTTTGAGCAAGGATGGCTTCACCAAGTGGGTCGTCATCATCCTCATCATCCTCATCATCTTCATCCTCTTCTGCTTTGTTGACATAAATAACGACCAACTTGGGTCTTTCTGCTCTGAAGGAGAAGCTGATCAACTCACCACCAGTGATACGCATGTGGGCGATGAAACAGACCCATCCATCTCCTCCCACCAGCGTCATATTTCGTCCTTTCTCGACTTCCATAGTGTAGGGGCCCCTAGGAGCCTGAAAGGACACATAGTCTCCGGTCAGCTTGTTGAATTCTGACCTCACATTGCATGGGACGATCTGTGTGCAAAAAGCAAAGTGATATATACACGATGCATTAATGCCAATAACACTAAAAAATAGTGGTTACTAGTTTCATATAATTTATTACCGCCATATCAAGAAAACTCGACTGGTAGTAAATGCCGAACAACGTGCCAGTTGCAAGGCTGCTGTCGCACCTTGACTTGCACCGTCGGCATGGTGGTGGTGGTGGTGGCGGCATCATTTCCCTAAAGCAATATGATTAGAGGATTAACGATCCAAAAATTAAACATAAAGTTTTCAATACACACATCAGGTTTTGAATAATATACACATCATAGAGAATACACATGAGGTTCACATGGCAAGCAAAATAACAACTAAATTGTAGTTCAGTTTAGACAATAACCTAATAGAGATCAAGTAACCCAAACAGAGCCTAATAACCCAAACATAGCCTAATAACCCAAACAGAGCCTAATATAGAATTCACAAGTGGGTGAAAATGAAGCCAACATTTTCTACTACAAAATATAAGCACCATACTAAGAGATAGTACAAGGGAAGAACAATTGCACACACAGATAAAAGATAGCATCAATCTGTCCTAATTAACACAGCAAAGTCAGTTTTATCATTCAAGAAAACAGAGACATGAGACAGATCAGTTAGCATTTTTTTTGAAACGGGTGTTAGCATATATTCAAATGCGCACCATAACAACTTGGAAATTTGAGCATCATCACATACAAACACTCTGTTCAACCTGAAAGAGTATCGAATCAAGCATTGATTTTTCCATGAAACCACATAACAGTGAGGGCTTCTTGGTCATATCTTTATATGCATCAACAAAGAAGCTAGTGGATCAAATTCACACATAGGGTAGCTCATCACAAGGATACAAACATTTATACCTTTAAGAAGAACTGGCACAATCAACATCATTCAGATGAAAGGAGGAGCATTCACGACATAATCTAGTGTCAGGAAAGAACCCCTCTCTAAACCCTAGAACACTAGGCACCACCGCCGCCACCACTGCTCCAGGGACAACAACCAAGAATTGAAACCCAAGTTTCAATTATATGTGCTAAACTACTAATCAAGAATTGAAACCCATGTTTTGGTGAGCAACAAAAAGCCTCTACTTGTCTCACCTAACCCCTCTCTCTACTCTCTCCCCCATCACGCGAGGAAACAAGCCTGGAACACATCGCATCGAAGCGCGGAGTCACCGTACAATCCCTCAATCCCTTTCCCCCATGCAAAATCCCAAAACATGGCGACTGCCATGGCGAATCAATTGGAGCCTAGCTAGTGGTGGCGCGCTCAGGGAGGAGGAGATCGAGGGGGACTTACAGGGCTAGAGTGTCGGAGGAGGCGAGAGGCGACCGCGCGTGGTGGCGGCGCACGGCGCCGTCGACGGAGGTGAGGCGGCCGGGGAGGAACCCTAACCGCGGTGGCGTCGTCGGGCGGAGGGGGTTGATTGTGAGAGTGAGGGGGTGCGGGGGGCGCTCGAGAAGGTTTTCTTTTCCCCTAGTAGTAGCACTGGGTAGAGGCCGGCGCTACTGCTAATACCACCAGCTGTAGCGCCCGTTTGAAACAAATGCTACAGGTAAGAGGGCTACCGTTTTTGCCCTGCGGCCCATGTAACAGCTGCGCGGCCCAAGCTAACAAACGCTGCTGTTATTTAATAGTAGTACCGTGTTTTCTACCCAGCGCTACTGGTAAATACCAGTAGCGTGGGGTCAAAAACAGGCGTTATTGGTAAACTTCTACCTATAAGCATTTTCCTAGTAGTGCACGGTTCCCTCGACGCTCGCCTCGTTTCAACGGCGGCGGTAGGGTTTAAGGTAAGCTTCGCAGTAACCTAATCTTCCTTCTGCTCATGCTTACAATTAGTGTGATAGGTAATGAAGTCATGCTTACAATCACTCTCCGAGTACTATGTCAATCACCCTAAAATATCTCTGGACCTTTGGGTCAAAGTTGTGACACTGTACAAATAAATAAAAATAGATTGGTGGTTCTTTCAGCAAAGAGTACTCCCTAGAAAACTGCTAATATAAGCTCATAGTATTTGGTTAGAGGATTTGATGCCGAGAAAGATCCATCCACAGAGAGTGTCACACATCCCACTGGTGGTGGTGGATGCCAATGCATGCATGGAGCATGGTTGGTGTCGGTAATTTTTACTTGGCACACCTTGCACTCTCCATATATGCCGGTTCCATCCGTACATTTGTGCAGTTCCACCAAAATGCAGCTGAATAACCCTGTTTGCACAGATAATGAAAAAGCATGATTACATTATAGTGGCACTAGTTGATGAAACATACACTAATAAATAGAATAAAATATTCCCATAGTATCATAGTATGCCATGCTGCGAGGGCGAGATGGACCTTGCGACGCCTCATACTGGAAATCGACACAAGTCTCCCCGATACACCTTCTGCCAGTGATGAACATCAGTGTATAGCGGTAGTACAAGGAGGGGCCTTGAGACATTCCAATCTCTATTTTTGTGCAGATCAACTAAAATTAAGCACCCAAGTTTGCAGAAACGCTTAAACATTAACAATGGGACTAGTTGATGAAACATATACTAACAAAGAGAAGCACTTTCTTTATCTACGTTGGAAATGAAATGATAAAGAGGACACTCGCTCTATTTTAACTATATTATTACTTCATTTTATCAGTGGCACTAGGGTCGAGCAGGTGGCAAATGAGGTGTACCGTGCGTCGCAAGGATGGAGGTTGGGGGTTCTTAGACTGGGATGCTGAAGCTGGCTCTATCTTCCCCCTGATGTTTCTGTGGTAGCATTTTGGTTGTAATCCAAACTTGGTCGAGCTGGTGCTGCATCCCCCTACCTTCCTAGCCTATGTGGTGAACTTGTCTCCTGCTAGCACTTAGTCCGGTCTAGTAATAGTTGCATAACTGCCCGTTTACACTGGGATGTTGTCGGAGAAAACCCCCTCCTTCGATATATAAAAAAATTAGTCGCACTAGCGGTGCCAAAACACTGCTACAAATTAATAGTGCCACTAGATTAAGGTGCAAAATAATAACATTACTGCTTTATCATGGCAGTGCCAAAACAGTAGCACAAGAGCAGACTCAACATGCAGGATCTTTGGCAAATGGTCAGACCAAAAATGAACATACCTCGTGATGGGAACCATATCTGCAGTCAACACCATCGTAGAAGGGATGACACCAGTGAGGGAGTCCTAGACTAAGGGATCCTCGGGCTTCCGGCCTGGTATCTATGGGCCGGATTAATGGGCTGTGAAGATATGAAGACCGAAGACTGTACCCGTGTCCGGATAGGACTCTCCTTGGCGTGGAAGGCATACTTGGCGAACAACTATGAAGATTCCATCTTATGTACTATGTAACCCTAGATTCCCCTGGTGTCTATATAAACCGGAGGGTGTAGTCCGAAAAGGATATACTAAATACCGTAGTCATACAGGCTAGACTTCTTGGGTTTAGCCATCTATCTCGTGGTAGATCAACTCTTGTAATAATTATATTCATCAAGATCAATCAAGCAGGAAGTAGGGTATTACCTCCATAGAGAGGGCCCGAACCTGGGTAAACATCGTGTCCCCTGTCTCCTGTTACCATCAACCTTAGACGCACAGTTCGGGAACCCCTTCCGAGATCCACCGGTTTTCACACCAACATTGGTGCTTTCATTGAGAGTTCCACTGTGCCATCATCGCAGAGGTTGATGGCTCAACTTATCATCAAGGAAAATATCACCTCCGAAGGAGCTCTGGCCTCAGGCCAGACCCTTCGGCTGGGCGGTTTTACTATGATCACCCGCTCGGCCTTCGAGCCGACAAGGATGACCTCCCGAGTCATCGAAAAACGTATTTGTGTTGATTATGAATACGCCAAACAGATGAACTCGACGGAGTTATCATCTTTGAACGAACTCCTAGATCGCATCGCCACCTTGGTGGTCGCTACAGACTATGATCGGATTGGACTTAAACCCGACCAGAGAGAGATTAATTCTCCACCGATCACCCACCAGATAGCGGTAGTCGAGGAGCAAGATAAACCTTCCTCTATCTTGAGGACGAATTATGTTTGGATCTCCGACCTCGAGAAGCCAGATACCTACCGACAGAAAGACACACCTCGTCCTTTGAACTTAGAGTTGGACGGCAGGCTTCAAAAATCAGAAGATACTCCGGAGCCCAGACTATTCAGTCCGGAAAAACCCTAGACTCCGGATGATCGGTCGGGTCAGGGTTCAGATCCAATTCCACCCACCCACCCAAACATAAGTGCTCTCACGAGCATACAACAGCAGTCTCAGGAAACGGTCCACCACTTTTGGGCTAGATTCCTCCTTGTCAAGGACAAGGTTAAAGATTGTCGCGACAAAGACGCAATATCGGCGTTCCGCAACAATTGGAAGAATGAAGGACTCCTCAACGCCATTAATCGCCGCCGCATACTACACTTCGCTGACTTGGCAACTATTGTATAGAAGTACAACACAATGGAGAGCGCCTGGAGAGATCAGACAGTTTGGAAGCTATCGGTCCCAACTCAACCATTGGTCCATGCAAAAAGGGCGCACCCCTGTAATGCGCCTAGATCAATAGCGAAGAAATGCAAACCCATCACATGGCGCGGAACCGTTCTGGAGGGATGGATTGATGGCCCATGCAAAATACACACCACACCGGATACCATACCAACCCACAACCTTAGAGCATGTTGGATACTCCGGCAGGTAGCCAAAAATAGTGAGGACATCCTCACCAAAGACACCCGAGAGCAACACCCTCCAGAAGATGACGAACCCAGAGTACTGACAGTCTTTGAGACATTCACTTCAACCAATACGCGCAAAAGGGCACTCCGCGAACTCGCCGAAGTCTGCCAGTCCGCAACAATAAACCCTCGGAACGACATAGCGATAACCTTCAACGCTGGCGACGAACAAAAACACAGGACGGTCCGAACACTAGCCGCCTTGGTGCTCAGCCCAATTGTGGATGGCTTTCGGCTAAACAAGGTTTTCATGGACGGGGGCAGCGGACTAAACCTCATCTATGGGGATACAATACAAAAAATGGAAATAGACAGGAGCCACATCGAGCAAAGCAGCACGACCTTCCAATGAATCATTCCCAGTCGGGAGGCACGGTGTCCGGGAATAATCACCCTCGACATGGTATTCGGCACACCGGAGAACTAGCGGTCCGAAGAAATAACCTCCCAGGTGGCCCCCTTCAACATCGGATATCACACCCTCTTAGGGCGAGATTCATTTACACGCTTTCAAGCAATACCCCATTATGGGTACATGAAGCTTAAGATGCCCGCCATGCCCAATCGTATAATCACTCTAGTTAGTGATCCGGACATAGCACTCCGCGTCGAGAATAAGACCGTGTCCCTGTCCCTTGAGGCATTATCTGAAGCCCTCGCGGCCAAAGAGTTAACCGCGCTGCGCTCCACAGTGGACAGAGATGATGTGGTCCTAGACAAACGACCCAAATCCACCTCATTCAACCCGGGTGAAGAAATAGTCAAATTACAAGTCCATCCAACGGACCCCAAGAAGACAACATCCATCAGAGCACAACTAGACCCGATGGTTGACGCTGCTCTAGGAGAGTTCCTGCGTGAGAATTGGGATATATTCTCCTAGCACCCTTCCGATATACCAGGAATCCCACGCGAGTTGGCTGAACACAACCTCAACATATTAAAGGGACACAAGCCGATCAAGCAAACACTGGGGCGCTTTTCCGAACCCAAACGCCAAGCTATGGGGGAAGAGCTAGCCAAGCTAATCGAGGCCTGATTCACTAGAGAAATAAAACATCTGGACTGGCTGGCAAATTTGGTGATGGTACCAAAGAAGGACAAATCCTGGCGCCTGTGCATCGATTTCAAAGACCTCAACGAGGCATGCCCCAAGTATCCCTCCCCATTCCCCGCATCGATCAAATCATCGATGCCACCACAGGACACGACTCATTGTGTTTCCTTGACGCATATTCTGGATACCATCAAATCAAAATGAAGGAGTCCGATCAAGCTGCAACAGCATTCATCACCCCATATGGGCCATTCTGCTTCAACAACATGCCCTTCGGGCTCAAGAACGCCGGCGCCACATACCAACGCATGATTCAAACATGCCTGGAGAAACAGATCGGCAAGACAGTTGAAGCTTATGTGGACGACGTCATCATCAAAACTAGGCACGTCGGAACACTAATAGACGATTTACGTCTCACATTCGAGATCCTCCGCGTGTATGACATTAAGCTCAATCCGGAAAAGTGCGTTTTCGGCGTTCCTGCTGGAAAACTTCTGGGCTTCATCGTCTCGAATAGATGAATTGAAGCAAGCCAGCCAAAATCCGAGCTCTATCACAATTGGCTATGCCAACAGACCTTAAACAAGCTCAAAAGCTCGCGGGTTGCGTGGTAGCTCTAAGCCACTTTATCTCCAGATTGCGAGAAAAGGCACTGCCACTCTATCGCCTTCTACGGCTAACCGACCACTTTGAGTGGACGGAAGTGGCAACAACCGGACTGGAGGAAATAAAAATCCTTCTTGCTAGCAATCCAATCCTGGTCGAACCAAACATCGGCGAACCAATGTTATTATACATATCGGCAACACATCAGGTGGTGAGTGCCATACTCATCGTTGAACGAGAATAGGACGGACATAAATTCCTGCTACAGAAGCCAGTATACTACGTATCTACTGTCCTTACACCATGCAAATCTCGGTACCCTCATTATCAAAATATAGCATACGCGGTCTTCATGGCATCCCGAAAGCTCCGTCACTACTTATAGGAGTGTTTGATCACAGTGGCTTCCGAAGTACCATTGAATGACATTATACACAACCGCGATGCTACAGGCCGGATTGCCAAATGGGCCATTGATCTCCTCCCATTCGACATCACATATAAACCACGTCGAGCTATCAAATCCCAAGTGTTGGCCGACTTCGTCGCCGAATGGACAGAAGCCGAACTCCCTGATGACCCACAAGTATAGGGGATCTATCATAGTCCTTTCGATAAGTAAGAGTGTCGAACCCAACGAGGAGTAGAAGGAAATGATAAATGGTTTTCAGCAAGGTATTCTCTACAAGTACTGAAATAAGTGGTAACAGCTAGTTTTGTGATGAGATAATTTGTAAAGAGCAACAAGTAACAAAAGTAAATGAAGTGCAGCAAGGTGGCCCAATCCTTTTTGTAGCAAAGAACAAGCCTGGACAAACTCTTATACAAGGAAAGTGCTCCCGAGGACAGATGGGAATATCGTCAAGCTAGTTTTCATCACATTCATATGAGTCGCGTTCGGTACTTTGATAAGTTGACATGTCGGTGGACCGGTGCTTGGGTTCTATTCTTACTTGAACAAGCATCCCACTTATGATTAACCTCTATTTCAAGCATCCGCAACTACAACAAAAGTATTAAGGTAAACCTAACCATAGCATGAAACATATGGATCCAAATCAGCCCCTTACGAAGCAACGCATAAACTAGGGTTTAAGATTCTGTCACTCTAGCAACCCATCATCTACTTATTACTTCCCAATGCCTTCCTCTAGGCCCAAATAATGGTGAAGTGTTATGTAGTCGACGTTCACATAACACCACTAGAGGCTAGACAACATACATCTCATCAAAATATCGAACAAATACCAAATTCACATGACTACTAATAGCAAGACTTCTCCCTAGTCCTCAGGAACAAACGTAACTACTCACAAAGCATACTCATGTTCAAAATCAGAGGGGTAATAATATGCATAAAGGATCTGAACATATGATCTTCCACCAATTAAACCAACTAGAATCAACTACAAAGAGTAATTAACACTACTAGCAACCTACTAGCACCAATCCCGGACTTGGAGACAAGAATTGGATACAAGAGATGAACTAGGGTTTTGAGATGAGATGGTGCTGATGAAGATGTTGATGGAGATTGCCCTCTCCCAATGAGAGGAGCGTTGGTGATGACGATGGCGATGATTTCCCCCTCCGGAAGGGAAGTTTCCCCGGCAGAACAGCTCTGCTGGAGCTCTAGATTGGATCCACCAAGGTTCCGCCTCGTGGCGGCGGAGTTTCGTCCGGAAAGTTTGCTTCTTATTTTTTCTTGACGAAAGACTTCATATAGGAGAAGATGGTCATTCAAAATCTATGAGGGGCCCACGAGGTAGGGGAGGCGCCCCCCAACCTCGTGAGCAGGGTGTGCGCCCCCTAGTCTTCATCTTTGGCGAGGATTTTTCATTATTTATTATAAGGTGTTCCGTGGAGTTTCTGGACTTTTGGAGTTGTGCAGAATAGGTCTCTAATATTTGCTCCGTTTCCAGCCCAGAATTCCAGCTACCAGCATTCTCCCTCCTTATGTAAACCTTGTAAAATAACAGAGAATAGCCATAAGTATTGTGACATAATGTGAAATAACAGCCCATAATGCAATAAATATCGATATAAAAGCATGATGCAAAATGGACGTATCAACTCCCCCAATCTTAGACCTTGCTTGTCCTCAAACGAAAGCCGATAACAATAAATATGTCCCCATGTTTCGAGGTAGAGGCGTCGATAAAAATAAAATACGGACATGAGGGCATCATGATTATTCTCATAACAGCAACATACATAGATATTGTCATATGATTACTTATGTTCAAGTGATGATCTATTCACAATGCAAAAGTATGAATTAGAAACCTTATTGAGAACCAACAAATTATAACCTCAGTCATTGAAACAATTACAATTTATCATAACATCAGAAAGATTCTATGTCAGAGCTAAAAAGCAAGTCCATATACTCAACTATCATCTAGTCCTTCATAATTGCTAACACTTGCGCAATACTTGTGGTTACGGAGTTTTAATCGGACACAGAGAAAGATAGGGGCTTATAGTTTCACCCCACAACCTTTTACCTCGAGGTTAATGTCAACAATAATAACTCATGCCCCCCTACATCCAATTAGATATATCTATCAGGATCTTTCCAACACATTGTGCTTGCCAAAGGATAAAATGTAAAAAGGAAAGGTGAAGATCACCATGACTCTTGCATAAGGTAGAACAGAATAATAAAAGATAGGCCCTTCGCAGAGGGAAGCAGAGGTTGCCATGCGCTTTTATGGTTGGATGTACAAAATCTTAATGCAAAAGAACGTCACTTTATATTGCCCCTTGTGATATGAACCTTTATTATGCAGTCTGTCGCTTTTATTACTTCCACATCACAAGATCGTATAAAGCTTATTTCTCCCACACTAATCATACATTTTTAGAGAAATTTTTATTGCTTTGCACCGATGACAACTTATTTGAAGGATCTTACTCAATCCATAGGTAGATATGGTGGACTCTCATGGCAAAACTGGTTTAAGGGTATTTGGAAGCACAAGTAGTATCTCTACTTGGTGCTGAGGATTTGGCTAGCATGAGGGGGAAAGGCAAGCTCAACATGTTGGATGATCCATGACAACATACTTTATCTCAGATATAAGAAAACATAACCCATTACGTTGTCTTCCTTGTCCAACATCAACTCTTTAGCATGTCATATTTTGATGAGTGCTCCCAATCATAAAAGATGTCAATAAAAGTATATTTATATGTGAAACCTCTCTTTCCTTATTACTTCTTATTAATTGCAACGATGACCAAAGCTATGTCTGCCAACTCCCAACAAATTTTAATCATCACACTCTTTCTATATGAAGTCATTACTATCAATAGTATCAATATGAACTTTTGTTTCTTTTTATTCTTTTTCTCTTCCCCTTTTTTTTATTCACCCAAGATCATAGCAAGAAAATCAAGCCCTTGACTCAACACTAATCTTTATTATATAGCTCACGGACTCGATTACATGGAGAGATCATAAAGCAAAACTTAAAACTAGATCATGCCATAAACTTTATTCTACTAGATCAAAATACTACCAAAAGGATCGAACTAAGAAAAATGGTAAAGATAAAAGTGATGGTGATACGATATTGGGGCACCTCCCCCAAGCTTGGTTGTTGCCAAGGGGAGTGACCATACCCATGTTATTATGTCTCCTTGGTTGGTGAAGAAGGTGGAGGTGTTGTTGATGACGTATAGTCGCACATCGAGCGTAGGAGGTCTTCTAACTTGCGGATAATGCCCTTGAGTGCGATGATATGCTCCTTCAACAAAATATTTTCACATGTGAGATACTTATTTTGTATACGAGCCAACTCAATCATCTTGAAAGCTTCGATTTCTGCAGGGGTAAGAAGATTATGATCCAGTTCAAGGGTGTCTTTTGTTGCTGGAACTTGGTCCTCCATGGCCTTCTTGATCCCTTCATCCTTGTTGATCTCCATAGGTTCTTCTCTCTTCAGCTCTATCTTCATTAGCCAAGCAATGTTGCCCTCATGGTTGGAGGAGGAGGGAGACGACATAGTGCCTAGTCTTGACAACCCTGACAGAAAACAGCTCGAAACAAAGACAGGAGATTTTTGCGTGATACGGGAGTCAAAACCTTCGGGAGAATATATAGTGAATTTTTACCGACCAAAATATGTATCGTGCAAGAAAACGGAGTCTGGAAGGCACACGAGGTGCTCACGAGGTAGGGGGCGCGCCCAGGGGGGTAGGGCGCGCCCTCCACCCTTGTGGGGCCCTCATGTCCTTCCCGGACTGCTACTTAATTTTCTATTTTTCTAAATATTCCAAAACAGAGAAATATTGCCTTAAAAATTGTTTTGGAATCGGTTTACTTACCATACCACATACCTATTCCTTTTTCGGAGTCTAAAACGTTCTGGAAGGTGTCCCTTATGTATTCCTCCGGGGTTATGGTTTTAATAACATTGGTTTCAACATTTATGGGATTACCTGAGATATAATGTTTGATTCTTTGACCATTTACCACCTTCGGATTTGTGCCTTCGAAGTTGTTGATTTTTATGGCACCGGAACGATAGACCTCCTCAATAACATAGGGGCCTTCCCATTTAGAGAGAAGTTTACCTGCAAAAAATCTTAAACGAGAGTTGTATAGCAATACATAATCACCTACATTAAACTAACACTTTTGTATCCTTTTGTCATGCCATCTTTTAACCTTTTCTTTAAAGAAATTGGCATTTTCATATGCTTGGGTTCTCCATTCATCAAGTGAGCTAATATCAAATAACCTCTTTTCACCGGCAAGTTTGAAATCATAGTTGAGCTCTTTAATAGCCCAATATGTCTTATGTTCTAGTTCGAGAGGTAAGTGACATGCTTTTCCATATACCATTTTATACGGAGACATACCCATAGGATTTTTATATACAGTTCTATAGGCCCATAATGCATCATCAAGTTTCTTGGACCAATTCTTTCTAGACCTATTGACAGCCTTTTGCAAAATTAATTTGAGTTCTCAATTACTCAATTCTACTTGACCACTAGACTGAGGATGATAAGGAGATGCAATTCTATAATTAACATCATATTTAGCAAGCATTTTACGGAAAGCACCATGAATAAAATGTGAACCACCATCAGTCATTAAATATCTAGGGACTCCAAACCTAGGAAAAATAACTTCTTTAAGCATTTTAATATAAGTGTTATGATCAGCACTACTAGTTGGAATAGCTTCTACCCACTTAGTAACGTAATCAACAACAACTAAAATATGTGTATATCCATTAGAGGCAGGAAAAGGTCCCATATAATCAAATCCCCAAACAACAAACGGTTCAATAACAAGTGAATAATTCATAGGCATTTCTTGACGTCTACTAATATTACCAATTATTTAACATTCATCACAAGATAGGACAAAATTACGGGCATCCTTGAAGAGAGTAGGCCAATAACAACCGGATTGCAATACCTTATGTGCAGTTCTATCTCCCGCGTGGTGTCCTCCATAAGTTTCGGAATGGCACTTGCGTAGGATCTGTTCCTGTTCATTCTCAGGTACACAACATCTAATAACACCATCTACTCCTTCTTTATAAAGATGTGGGTCATCCCAAAAGTAATGTCTCAAATCATAGAAGAACTTTTTCTTTTGTTGGTATGTGAAGCTAGGTGGTATAAATTTAGCAACTATGTAATTAGCATAATCAGCATACCAAGGGGTACTACGAGAAGTACTTATGACATTTAATTGTTCATCAGGAAAGCTATCATCAATAGGTAGTGGGTCATCAAGAACATTCTCTAACCTAGATAAGTTGTCTGCAACGGGGTTCTCAGCTCCTTTTCTATCAACAATATGCAAATCAAATTCTTGTAGCAAGAGAACCCATCTAATAAGTCTAGGTCTAGCATCTTTCTTCTCCATAAGATATTTAATAGCAGCATGATTAGTGTGAATAGTTACTTTGGAATCAACAATATAAGGTCTAAACTTATCACAAGCAAATACAACCGCTAAAAGTTCTTTTTTAGTAGTAGCATAATTTCTTTGAGCATTGTATAGAGTCTTACTAGCATAATGGATAACATTTAATTTCTTATCAACTCTTTTCCCTAGGACAGCACCTACAGCATAATCGCTAGCATCACACATAATTTCAAAGGGTAAATTCCAATCAGGTGGCTGAACAATAGGTGCAGAGACTAATGCTTTCTTAAGTATTTCAAATGCTTCTACACAATCATCATCAAAGACAAATGGTATATCTTTTTGTAATAAATTAGTCAGAGGCCGAGAAATTTTGGAGAAGTCCTTAATAAACCTCCTATAAAATTCGGCGTGACCAAGGAAACTTCTTATACCTTTGATGTCCTTGGGACATGGCATATTTTCAATAGCATCAACATTGGCTTTATCAACTTCAATACCTCTTTCAAAAACATTATGCCCCAAGACAATACCCTCATTAACCATAAAGTGGCACTTTTCCGAATTCAAGACAAGATTAGTTTCTTCACATCTCTGCAAAACTCGATCAAGATTGCTCAAGCAATCATCAAAAGAAGATCCATAGACGGAAAAATCGTCCATGAAAACCTCACAAATCTTTTCACAAAAGTCAGAGAATATAGCCATCATGCATCTTTGAAAGGTAGCAGGTGCATTACATAAACCAAAAGGCATACGTCTATAAGCAAAAGTACCAAAAGGGCATGTAAAAGTAGTCTTTGATTGATCTTTAGCCAACACAGGTATTTGAGAGAAACCAGAATAACCATCTAGAAAGTAGTAATTTGTATGTTTGCATAATCTTTCTAGCATTTGATTGATAAAAGGTAAGGGGTAATGATCTTTCTTAGTAGCCTTATTTAATTTACGGAAATCAATTACCATCCTATAACCCATAATAATTCTTTGTGGAACCAATTCATCTTTATCATTAGGAACAACGGTAATACCTCCCTTCTTAGGGACTCAATGAACATGACTTACCCACTGACTATCAGCAACTGGATAAATTATACCTGCCTCCAGAAGCTTTAGTATTTCTTTTCTTACCACTTCTTTCATTTTGCGATTCAGGGGTCGTTGAGGATCACGAACTGGTTTGGCATCTGCTTCCAAATATATTTTATGTTGACATATAGTGGAACTAATGCCCTTAAGATCATCAAGAGTATATCCAATAGCAGCACGGTGCTTCTTCAGAGTTTTCAATAATCTTTCTCCTTCATGCTCTGAAAGGTTAGCACTAATAATAACAGGATATATCTTCTTTTCATCAAGATAAGCATATTTAAGATTATCAGGCAATGGTTTAAGCTCAAACACGGGATCACCCTTAGGTGGAGGAGGATCCCCTAGGATTTCAACAGGAAAATTGTGTTTCAGCATAGGTTCTTGTTTAAAGAATACTTCATCTATTTCCCTTCTTTCATTCATAAACATATCATTCTCATGGTCTAGCAAATATTGTTCTAAAGGATCATTAGGAGGTATGGAAACAGAAGCAAGACCAATAATTTCATCCTTACTAGGCAATTCTTCTTCACGGTGTTGTTTACTAAATTTAGAGAAATTAAATTCATGAGTCATATCATCCAAACCAACAGTAACAACATCCCTTGTGCAATCTATGGTAGTATTAACAGTATTTAAGAAGGGTCTACCAAATATAATGGGACAAAAGCTATCTTGTGGGGAACCAAGAACAAGAAAATCAGCAGGATATTTAGTTTTCCCACACGGGACTTCAACATCTCTACCAATTCCCATTGGTGAAATAGTATCTCTATTCACAAGTTTAATAGTAACATCAAGTTCTTCTAACTCAACAGGTGCAATGTCATGCATAATTTCTTTGTATAAGTCAATAGGTATTGCACTAGCACTAGCACCCATATCACATAAGCCATGATAACAATGATATCCTATTTTAACAGAAATAACAGGCACGCCTACCACATGTCTATGTTTATCTTTAGCACAAGGTTTAGCAATTCTAGCAGTTTCACCGCAGAACTGAATAACATGCCCATCAATATTATCAGACAAGAGATCTTTAACAATAGCAATATTCGGTTTTACTTTAACTTGCTAAGGAGGTGTATATGTTTTAATATTGCTTTTACGAACCACAGTTGAAGCTTTAGCATGATCCTTTATCCTAACAGGGAAAGGTGGTTTCTCAACATAACAAGTAGGAACAATAGGATCATTATAAGTGACAATCTTTTCTACAACTTTAATAGGTGCAGCTACTTTTACTTCTATGGGAGGATGATATTTAAACCACTTCTCCTTAGTGGCAAAAGATTCACAGAAAGAAGCTACTATCTCAGAATCAAGTCCATATTTAGTGCTAAACTTACGGAAAATATCGGTATCCATAAAAGATTTAACACAATCAAACTTAGGTGTCATACCTGACTCCTTACCATTGTCGAGGTCCCAATCTTCAGAGCTGCGTTTAATTCTATCCAATAAATGCCATCTAAATCCAATAGTCTTCATCATAAAAGAGCCAGCACAAGAAGTATCGAGCATGGTGCGATTATTTTCAGAAAGCCGAGCATAATTTTTTTGAAGAATTGTTTCTCTTGGGAGCTCATGATTGGGGCATGAATATAACATTGATTTAAGCCTCCCCCAAGCTTGAGCGATGCTTTCTCCTTCGCGAGGCCAAAAATTATATATATAGTTGCGATCACGATGAACAAGATGCATAGGTTAATACCTTTGATGAAATTCCAATTTCAACCTTCTATAGTTCCATGATCTTGTATCATCACATAGCCTATACCATATCAATGCGTCTCCCTTCAAAGATAAAGGGAAGACCTTCTTCTTAGCAATATCATCGGGTATACCTGCAAGTTTAAAAAATCCACAAACTTCATCCACATATATTAGGTGTTCATCAGGATGCTTTGTTCCATCTCCCGTAAAAGGATTAGCTAGTAGTTTTTCTATCATACCCGAAGGATACTCATAAGGAATTTCATTTTCATATTCATTTTCAATAGGTTTAGTAGGTTGAGGAGCAACTCTTTGCTCTACTGGTCGGGGTGAAGATACCCCGAACAAGCCCCTCAGAGGATTACTTTCCATAGTGACAAGTGACAGTAAATTTCAGCACACTATACCTTACCAAATTCCACCTACCAAAGGCGCTTCACTCCCCGGCAACGGCGCCAGAAAAGAGTCCTGATGACCCACAAGTATAGGGGATCTATCTTAGTCCTTTTGATAAGTAAGAGTGTCGAACCCAACGAGGAGCAGAAGGAAATGATAAACGGTTTTCAGAAAGGTATTCTCTGCAAGTACTGAAATAAGTGGTACATATAGTTTTGTGATGAGATAATTTGTAATGAGCAACAATTAACAAAAGTAAATAAAGTGCAGCAAGGTGGCCCAATACTTTTTGTAGCAAAGGACAAGCCTTGACAAACTCTTATATAAGGAAAAGCGCTCCCGAGGACACATGGGAATATCGTCAAGCTAGTTTTCATCACATTCATATGATTCGTGTTCGGTACTTTGATAATTTGACATGTGGGTGGACCCGTGCTTGGGTGCTGTTCTTACTTGAACAAGCATCCCACTTATGATTAACCTCTAATGCAAGCATCCGCAACTACAACAAAACTATTAAGGTAAACCTAACCATATCATGAAACATATGGATTTAAATCAGCCCCTTACGAAGCAACGCATAAACTAGGGTTTAAGCTTCTGTCACTCTAGAAACCCATCATCTACTTATTACTACCCAATGCCTTCCTCTAGTCCCAAATAATGGTGAAGTGTTATGTAGTCGACGTTCACATAACACCACTAGAGGCTAGACAACATACATCTCATCAAAATATCGAACGAATACCAAATTCACATGACTACTAATAGCAAGACTTCTCCCTTGTCCTCAGGAACAAACGTAACTACTCACAAAGCATATTCATGTTAAAATCAAAGGGGTAATAATATTCATAAAGGATTTGAACATATGATCTTCCACCAATTAAACCAAGGAGCATCAACTACAAAGAGTAATTAACACTACTAGCAACCTACTAGCACCAATCCCGGACTTGGAGACAAGAATTGGATACAAGAGATGAACTAGGGTTTTGAGATGAGATGGTACTGATGAAGATGTTGATGGAGATTTCCCTCTCCTGATGAGAGGAGCGTTGGTGATGACGACGGCGATGATTTCCCCCTCTGGGAGGGAAGTTTCCCCGGCAGAACAGCTCTGCCGGAGCTCTAGATTGGATCCGCCAAGGTTCTGCCTCATGGCGGCGGAGTTTCGTCCCGAAAGGTTGCTTCTTATTTTTTTCTCGACGAAAGACTTCATATAGGAGAAGATGGTCGTCGGAGAGCCACCAGGGGGCCCACGAGGTAGGGGGCGCGCCCTAGGGGGGTGCCCCCACCCTCGTGAGCAGGGTGTGGGCCCCTTGGTCTTCATCTTTGGCGAAGATTTTTCATTATTTATTATAAGGTGTTCCGTGGAGTTTCTGGACTTTTGGAGTTGTGCAGAATAGGTCTCTAATATTTGCTCCTTTTCCAGCCCAGAATTCCAGCTGCCGGCATTCTCCCTCCTTATGTAAACCTTGTAAAATAAGAGAGAATAGCCATAAGTATTGTGACATAATGTGAAATAACAGCCCATAATGCAATAAATATCGATATAAGAATATGATGCAAAATGGACGTATCACTCCCTAAAGAATATGACACATATTCCAATTGGGTCATGTATTTCGATGGCTCCAAAATGCTGGCAGGGTTAGGAGCGGGCGTCATTTTAATGTCCCCTACTAGAGATGTTGTTCAGTATGTCCTCCAAATACTATACACAGACTCCAATAACGCAGCCGAATACGAGGCCTAATTGCATGGTCTCCGGATGGCTGCCTCCATGGGCATACAACGCCTAGAAGTGTGCGGGGACTCAAACCTTGCAATATCTCAAATAAATGGAGACTTCGATGCCAAAGATCCGAAGATGGCAGCGTATCATAACGCAGTCATAAAAATGCCGGCCTGGTTCGAGGGGCTCATGTTCCATCACGTGGCTCGAGAAAGTAATCAAGCGGCGGATGTTCTTGCTCGTATCGATGCTAAGCGCGACCCGTCCCACCTAATATCTTCCTAGAAAGGCTTTTTAAGCCATCCATGGTGTGGCAGGGGGAAAACAGCAACACTACTCTGGATCCAAACATAACCCCAGATCCCGGAAACACCGACGTTGTCGGAGGCTCGACCACCGAAATAGCACCGCCGGCGCATCTCATCATGGCAGTCATTGCCCCATGGACCGAACCCTTCCTGGCCTACCTTAACAGGAAGGAGCTTCCTGAGGACCAGAATGAGGCCCACTACATTGTATGGCGTTCGAAGGCCTACAAGGTTCATGACGAAGAGCTCTATAAGAAAAGCGCTACCAGAGTCCTTCAACGATGTATATCCGAGGAAGGGGGGCGGCAACTCCTGGCTGAAATTCATGCCGGACTCGGTGGTCACCACACCATAGCTCGGGCCGTAATTAGCAAGGCCTTTCGTACAGGGTTTTATTGGATGACGGCCCGAGCAGATGCACAGGACCTTGTCCAACATTGCGTCGGATGCCAACTGTTTGCCAACCAGAGCCATATGCCCCCCCCCACTTCCTTACAAACAATCCCCATCACTTCGCCTTTTGCGGTCTAGGGACTCGATATGGTCGGACCCCTTAAACAAGGAAGCCATAAGAGAAAGTATCTGCTAGTCATGGTGGATAAATTCACTAAGTGGATAGAGGCAAAACCAGTCAAAACGGCTGAAGCAGGGCCAGCAATAGATTTCATATCCAGCGTGGGACACCATTACGGTGTCCCGCACAACATAATCACCGATAATGGCTCCAATTTCACAGTCGATGAAGTGAAAATCTGGTGTGCTAATCTAGGCATTAAGCTCGATTACGCCTTTGTCTATCACCCACAGACAAACGGTCAAGTTGAACGGGCTAATGGTCTTATCATGAGAGGCATCAAACCCAGACTAGTATGGTCTTTAAAGGAATCAGACAAGCACTGGGTGGAGGAACTCGACTCCGTACTCTGGGGGCTGCAGACCATGCCCAACCACACTACCGGATATACACCCTCCTTCATGGTGTACGGTGCGGAAGCAGTGTTATCCTGCGATATTATTCATGACTCACCTCGAGTGCGTATGTACGAAGAGAGAGAAGCTGAGCTAGATCGGCAGGACATCTTAGATACCTTGGAGGAGGAGTGCGACATTGCACAAGCCCATTCCGCATATTACCAATAGTAGGCTCGCGGGTACCAAAGCAGAGAAGTGTGGGCCAAGACCTATAACGTTGGTGAACTCATTCCACGCTTGCCGGAGAAGAAAAATGACAAACTCAAGCCCAAGTGGGAGGGCCCCTTCATCATTGATGAAGTTCTCACCGAAGGAGCGTACCGCCTACATGATGCGTCAGACAATCACCTGGAGCCAAACCCCTGGAACGCGGCTAGACTATGATGATTTTATGCCTAGCGCCGAACTCTGTGTTCCTTTCCTCCCTCCTGTTATTACAATTATTTTTCCCCTCTCTTTTCATTTTTTCCCTTTTTTCGTTTTTTCTTTAAGCTTTACGGCTTTAGTACGGCTAGACAATCCCTACCTGATGCGTACATCTCTACATATGTACGTTCATTATACCTAGGGGCTTCTCGTAGAGAAGATTGCTATTATTTTTCGAGCATCAAGCCCAATACATATGCGTCTTTCCATATGTAGCTTTTCTTCGCCATTATATGCATCGATATGACTTAATTTTTGGCCAAGCTGGGTTGCATGGCTCCTATGCTTATGCCCTATGTTGTCGTTAGTTCGGCTAGGGCATAAAGGGAGCACCACTGTGATTGTTACTGTTGGGTCATCCGGATGTGTACCTCAGACTGGGTGAAGCCGAAAGCTAGCGTTCTTAAGGGAATATTCGGTCGGCGAATTAAAGACGTTTTCGCATTCACTCCATTGTGAACCCCAGATGTTACTTACTCTACGATTTTTTCAATCACAGTTCGGACATGCACATTAAACGCATGCACAACCACGTAAAGGAACCCTTAACAGAACTATTCTCTCTGGAAGATGTTTCTTACATAATGTAATATAACATAACTAGCCGGATACACATTGTGTGTTTGAGCAATTATGACCCCTAGGCCTGGTTCCCATGCATACCCCGGTATATTCTATCGTTAGGGTATTCAGAAACACTCCGCACCTTCGGGTCCAGAGGTTGAAGCGAAAAGGTCAGCGATGACAATTGTCTTTATTATCCAGCTAGAAGGAAAGTACATAGTCACTCAAGACTCAAAGACTTTCTCTTCTATACCGTCCAACATGCGGTCTAACTTACAATCCTATTAGGAATATCTAGCGGTCACTTCCACTTGGTCATATACTAAACTAACGGGAATTTCTTCCCCATTCGACCCTACAGGTCCAACCTGGGACATGTGATTCGGATCTATCTTGGTATACGCGTTTGCACCATGGCCCAGGCCTCTCGAGCACCCTCTCGGCAAGCCGATATCTTCCACAGTGGGATATGCCGCCGCGCTCCCTTGAACAGCTCTACCAGCTTCTCCATGCTTCCTGGAGGGGAGTCGGATAGCCATAAGGCCTTGGCCACACTCCGCATCGCCTGCCGAGCTTGCTCGTCCAACTGCGATAGCCCTTGCAGAAGATCACTTGATGATCCAGACACCTCCTCTTTGGGGCGGTTCGTCAATACACCTGCAATTACAGCTATATCAGCTACTGTTACCTCCAAACTATTATAAGATAAAAGCGGTCACGTACTGAATATGCCGCCTTGTAGCTTCTTGTTCTCCTTCACAGCGTCAGCTAGCTGAGCTCACACATCTTTCAGTTCTTCGCCCAGCTTGGTGTTCAAATCCTGGAGTTTCTTTTTCTCTTGAACGACTTTTGTTAATACACGCTCGCCTGCTGCTAGTAGCTTTTTGGCTACATTTTCTCCGCCTCGAGCGACGTCCAACTGCTCTCATAATTGGTCTAACGACCCAATACAAAGATAAGCACCCAGATTCATAATATCAGTGTATCATTTTGAATTCTTGATAGAAGGAAATATTACTGGGAGATGCCTTGTATTTCTCCAGTTCGGCATTGGCAGCAAGTGGCCGGCGCTGACACTTTTCTAGTTCCTGAGTTAACAGGGTGTTCTTCTCCGTAAGCACCTGGTTGTACGTTGATCCTTAAATCAGTTGTTTCAACTCCTTTAAGTCTCAGGGGCTACTGGCATATGGTTATCATAGTTAGACAAAACAAATTTACCTGCACATCTTTCAAATGCTGCTTTGTGGCCCTGTTAAGCCCATCTTGAGCAGCTCGGATGTATGCATCGACCAAGTTGAAGGCATTAAACGACACTTCTGAAAAGACAGGGTCTTGTAAAATGGCCCAGCAGCAACGATGATTGATGGCACTCTCCACTTCCGAGTTGGTGACGGATACATCATCCGAGTCCTTGGCTGGAGGACAGTCCGGCATCGCCCCCGCATCAACCCCCGTCTTCACGGCAGGGTTTGAATCCTGGCTATGGGAAGTACGGCTGCTCGAACCTCTGGATATAGTCCGGCGCACCTTTTTACTGACACATGGAAAACGGGAAGGTCACGGTTGGATGTGACTGCCCAGGTGCATATTGGCAAATTCATACCTCTTCGATGAAGGCCCGGTCGTGTCTTCGTTTGTTTTCCTCTTGGAAGGCTCGCCTAGTGTGGGAGACGCTCTCTTCGGAGATACCATCGGAGCGGTATGGCGCGCTGAACGCTTCCCCTTTTGAGCACAAAACAGTGCGGTGGGTAAGAAGGAAGAAGAGATCTCTTTTGGATAAGGTGTCGTCGGATTACTGATGTATGAGCTGAAGGAGGCCAGGGTAATCGGTGATAATGGGTACATATGTACCGTCGTAGCTCATCTGATAGAATATTCCTTCCTCAAGCCCCACAAATATGTCCGGATCTTCTTCATATCTGGGGTCAAGATCCCGGTTGCGATTCTCTGGCTGGGGGGCAGGGTCATGGATCCCCTTGACAACCTTTCACCATTCCTATTATGAGCAGATAAGATGCTGCTTGTCAACAAATGATCCAGGTACAAGAGTAAAATAGTGGAGCTGAACCTTACCCAGCTGGGAGGATTGTACATGGAAAGTCCGTCCTGATATTGGAGACGGCTGAATTCCTCCTTTTCCCTGTTATACAGCTCGGCTAGAACCTTGGCTAGAGTGGCGTGGGTCTTTAAGCCCTTTCAGCCATAACGTGAGGCATCTTCTTCTTCGTTATAATGCCACATGGGAAGTCCTCGGTATTGGAGTAGCTGGACCCCCCGCGTTATAGAAATCGCCATCACCTCGACTATTGATAATCAGGACTGGGCAACTGTCTTGATCTTGCCCAGTAGCAAGCTGATCTTCGTGATATCCTCTTCCTCGAGGCTCTAGGGACGCCAGCTATGGCATTTCTTCAGCGGAGCATTTGAAAACTCGGGGAGGCCAATACGGACGGGGTCAGGTAGAGTGACGTCGTCAATGTAGAACCATTCGTAAGGCCACTCTTCGGGAGCTTTCTTCGACATGCCGGACAGGTATCCGGTCCCGGCGATGCGCCACACTTCGGCTCCCCCCCACTTCAAAAGTTGATCCACCTTGATTGCGAGGGACGAGGCAGAATAGTCTTCTCCATAAATCGAAATGGGCCTCGCAACCCGGGAATAGTTCACATAGAGCGACATAACCCGCAATGTGGAGGATGGAGCCGGGGGTGAGATTGTGCAGCTGGAGTCCATAATAGTCTAGCAGCCCTCGAAGGAACGGGTAAATTGGAAACCCCACTCCCGTCAGTAGATAGGGGACGAAGCACACTCGTTCTCACGCAGACGGATTGGGAGAATCCTCCGCTTGGGTTTTGCCGTTGAAGGAGGTCAACCCTGCTCGAACAGGGACCAGATCTGCCGGAGGGAGAAATCCCTACACTTGTAGCTTCGCCAATCGGCTATGGGACACAGAGCCCCTCTCCCACTCGCCTCTCTCTAGGTTAGAACGGGGAGAGGAGCTGGGAATGTTGGCCATATTGGAATGGTCTTGCCTGTCAGTCTCTGAGGATTTTCTTCGCTTGGTGCCGAAAGGATCTGAGATCCAGGATCTTTAAATAGATGCTCTTCCTTGCAGGGCTGGGGTGTTATTTGCAAAAAATACCCTGACTATCCGCATTCGCTCGACACATGGAAGACGTGGACATTAAGCGCACAGAAGCTGATGGGAGACATTGGATCTATGGCTGAATACACTACTTGGAAATCATTAAAGGAACCCGCCTTCAAATATCAAAGACAATCTGTGTGCCGAACACCTCGCTATTGAAGACTGGTTCGGGGGCAACTGAGGGAGTCCTAGACTAAGGGGTCCTCGGGCGTCCGGCCTGGTATCTATTGGTCAGACTGATGGGCTGTGAAGATATGAAGATCGAAGACTGTACCCGTGTCCGTATGGGACTCTCCTTGGTGTGGAAGGCAAGCACGACGAACAACTATGAAGATTGCATCTTATGTAACCAACTCTATGTAACCCTAGATTCCCCCGGTGTCTATATAAACCGAAGGGTGTAGTCCGGAAAGGATATACTGAATATCGTAGTCATATAGGCTAGACTTCTAGGGTTTAGCCATTACGATCTCATGGTAGATCAACTCTTGTAATACTCATATTCATCAAGATCAATCAAGGAGGAAGTAGGGTATTACCTCCATAGAGAGGGCCCGAACCTGGGTAAACATCGTGTCCCCTGTCTCCTGTTACCATCAACCTTAGACGCACAGTTCGGGACCCCCTACCCGAGATTCGTCGGTTTTGACACTGACAACCAGTCACCAACATGGATGATTCAATTCATGGGACCTTTTGGTGCAGTTCACCTAAAATGAAGCAATGTCCCATGAGCTAGCAACTCCTTCATTTTTAAAGAAACTACATCCCCGGTTCCATTTCCATCAGAAAACGAAACCCGCAGAGCTTCTTCTTCATTAGTTGCAATAAAACTGAGCAACATCAAGGTTGGTTGTGATGCTCCTGGAATGTTCAACTATAATTTGGATATCATTTGTGTAGTTCAACTAAGATCAAGCGTGAAATGTATATATCTGTTCGCACAAAAAAGGTGGAAAGAAGGGTGACTAACAAGTGATGAAACATACATGAAATGAAAAGATGCATGTTCCTTATCGGAATGGCAATCCTACAAGGACAGTAGCAATTTCCAAAGCAGTAGCATTGCTAGATATTAGTCTGGGCATTAGGATTAACTATGACAACCATTAAATACGACATTACTTTAATGGTGCCGTTGCTTCATTTTACCAGCAACATTACATTAACAACTGCTATGGAGTTGGTATTTGGGCACGGAGAGTAGGCAGACCACGACAGTTGCATTTCTAATGAAAAGAAGCAACTTATCTTAATGGGAAATTTAGCAGGACATGAAAACAACATTGGTTTAACGTGTCCTTACTTTTAACAGTGCGACTGCTACATTCTACCAGTGGCATTACATAAGAGTGGCTCGGGGCAACAAACATTAGAGCAGGATAGCTGGGTTGGTCCCACTTTTGTACGGTATAGCCATCTTATACTGTGCGAGGCTAGCAAATCTAGTGATGGACTTACTCTGTTGACTTGTCCCCCAGTCCCCACTTTCTTTCCTTTTTTAACCAATAGATCGGATTTATATTGAGTTTGTACGGAGAGTAGGCAGACCACGACAGTTGCCTTTCCCTTTATTTCCCTTTTAGACCAAGAGACTAGTTGGATAGCCAGTCTTTGCTACTTTTCACCCCCATTATTTCCTCTTTTGACCAAGTCCTAGATTCAGGTAACAGATCTTCCCCCACCCCCACCCCCTTTCTTCCTTGTTTGAACCAACTAGTACTAGATTCGAGTGCATGAACTAGTTTTACCTCTTAACAGTCAAAATTTAGGTGGCTTTCGAACAGCCGATCGATCCTATCTACGAGGGGGGCTGGGAAATAGTAAAAGATACAAATGCTGCGACATCAGGAGCTCGGGAAGTAGAGCAAGGCCGGTTTCGAAGGAAGTTATACCTGAGGGTCGCCGGGATGTCGCTAGGTGGGCGGCGGGAGGCCGGATCTGCCCACACTACGCCAGTGAGGAAGAAGTGGTCGGAGGCCCTCCCTAGCCAGCAGTGCTTGGGAGATAACGGCAAGGCACGCTAATCGGGACACGCGGGCAGTGGGTAAGAGCCGTCGCCGAGGACGACCGCGTGAACGTTGCACCTTCTCACCTTCCTCCGCGGAGAGGATCCGGCTGGATCTGTTACCAGCGGTGACCAGAGAGAGAGAGAGTGTGTGTGGCCACCGCTATCGTGTTTAGATTTGGAGAGGACTAGACAGTGTGAAGAGAGCAACACTAGCAAGCAAGCGTAGAGGCTCCTGCCTATATAGTGGAGTACTAGTTTTCTTTTGTCTATCGGAGCCGGCTTGACCTCGTCAATGACTGTCGAGAAGTCTTCATGCACGTGCCCCGGAAGCGCTATTGTCATCATTTTGATCTGAAGCACCGGATTATAACATATGACACGAAAAAACGCGACATCACAAGAAACCATTACCTCATTGGCCAAAGGAGACAACATGAATCCCGACGGACAAACTAGACGAGTATCAAAGTTCAAATCAAAGATAAACTCGTAGAAAAGGGGTCCATTGATAGATGTCCTAATTAACATAGCCAGCTTGACCTAGATGGCAGCCGAGTAGTCTTCGTGCATGTGCCCCCAATGACCAGCGCCTTGGAGGAACTCAGTTGTCGTTGTTTAATCCTCGCAGTGATCCGAAGCACATGACACCTAATATTGCGAAATGACAAGAAACATTTTTTTAGATTTCTCATCAGAACTACAGCCCTGTACAACATAGCCTGCATGATATGTAGACGATAGCCAATCCAGGCGTGTCTGCTGGAGTCTGGTCACATGCATTGACAAATTGATCTTCCGTGTCATGTAGGGATCGTCCAGGCACCAATGTCTGTACAACACTTCTCTAGTACTATCGCTCATCTCTCTCTTCTATTAACTCACCTGACTTGCGGGGCCGGGGAGTGTGCCTATGGTCGGTTCTCGATTGCGGTCCCACATGTGTGTGCAAACGCAATATGACGCGCGTTCCATTCGAAGAGTGGCGTCCCAGACTAATTGACCGTCTGGGGTGCGACGCAAACACGACGGGCGTGCTGTATACTCCGTACATGTGTACCTCTATTTTCTTGAGGCTTTGCCCCATGGCGCAACCCATGGATACAAAATTAGTATACTGTACTATTTAAAAATCAAGGGTGGGGATTTTCCCGCATGGTAGGTGGGGCAATTTCGCTAGTCTGTTCGACAGAGACACGAGAAGATGAGGGAGTAGGCTGCTACAAATGTAGGGCTGTGTGATTTGACAATGAGTTACTGCTGGACAGGTGGGGCCCCGTGATTTGACTTGCCATTTTATCATTTTAACTGCGGCGCTACGACCGGCGTGAGTCTCCCGATTCATGACCACCTCCATGGTATATAGGTGCCTCTCTCAATGCTCCACCATGTAGAGGTTGGCTCTTGCATGAGAGCCCACTCCTCCACTTTTCCCTTGACTCTTTCCTCCACATATGCAAAAATGCCATGTAAGCGGGCTTATAGCCCCCAATTGTACTTGCTTGTACAGGTGCTAAGCCTGCCACATAGGCATAAAGTCTGATGTGGCAAGTTAATTAGTCCCTCCATCTAGGTGTGCAAGCCATCTTACAAAAACCAAATAATCCCAAAACACTTAGGCATGGTGCATTAACTTCTACTCCCTCTTTTTCCAGTTTATAAGGCTCAAATCTGAAATCTCATTAATCAAGGCATTTGGTGAGTGGAGGAATGTATCTCGTACTTTACAAAACTACCCCAATTAAACTCATGCATTAAATTGGATTAATTGCAGTGCAGGCATGCTTGGTCACTAGATAAGTAGAAACATTACATGCATTGGTGTGTTCCTTTTTAATTCTTACATGCAAAGATTTAGTGCATCTCAGAAACTAAAAATGAGATGGAGATGTGCCTATAAATTGGAAAACAAAAAAGTTGAGATAAGCCCTATAAACCGGAAAGGAGGGAGTACATCATTTCAGGTTTCTTGACATATCCAACAATAAGAGATGTGGGGTGTGCATGCTTTTGATGACTTGAGACTACCATTTCATTGGAAGAGGTCACTCCTTGGCAAATGCAATAAATACTTTGAAGAAAGAGATAGAGAGAAGTAAAAAATACTCTAATAGCCAACCTTATAGCTAACCTTGTTGTATGAGTGACTAAGTGATGACTATCTATGACATGCCAACATCAGATAGCCTAATGCACCGTGTTAAATCTCTAAGGGCGCGACTGTCGTGGTAGGCGTGACCAAGATACGGGCTACTGGCAGCCCTTGGATCTGAGATTGAACGGTCACATGCTAAGTTGCTGAAAATTTTCAGAATAACCCTCCAGGATAGGATATTCACCCACAGGTCTAGAATCACGCCATGCAACCGTTTGATCTCAGATCCAAGGGCTATTGGAAGCCCATATAATGGGAAAATGGAAAGCTTCATATCACATGTAATTTTCCGGACGCTTGACATGACAACAAAGGCCATTTAATCGGGCGTCGAGTAGACATGACATCTAAGTGGGCCCCCATAGTACTGTGCATGAATCCATTTATCCACCAGGCAAGCCACTACCCTACCATTCGCACGCCTCACTCAGCATTTTACAAAAACCGCTGGCAGTTCGCTCCTACTCGTCCCCGGACGTCCTTTAACATTATGGCAGTTCGCTGCTAGTCGTCCTGTCCTTTCACATTATGATAGTTCCACTAATCCTAACCCTCCTCTCAAATCCATGGCGTCCCAAATCTCCATGATCAGCAGTGAGTACAAGGTTAGAACCATCACCGGTGATGAGTTTGACGTCATCTACACCCGTTCTTCCATGATGGTGAAAGGATGCCTTGCTCTCACTTCAGAAGCATGTTCGAAAACTCAAAGGATGAGTGGCTCGCTGGGCTAGATGTTGAGTACACCACAGTCCTGCAAAGCGAGAAGAATCTAAAGGAGGCAAAGAAGAAGAAGAAGCAAGCCGTGATCCAGGTTTGCGCGCATGACTTATGCTTGGTCTAGCACATATGCCATGCCGACGTTTAGTGTGAGGAATTTAAGAACTTCCTCCAGGGCGGCTGAGTCAAATTCGTTACTCTAGACTTTAGGAACGACAGGGAAGTGCTAGATCAGATAGGCCTCGTTGTAGGCAACCCCTTCAACCTCCAGAAGAAATGGCTGGTGCCCTCCCATGCTCAGCCTTCAATGCTGACCTTGGCAGGAGCCATGGTTCATCCTTCGTACGGTACACTGAAGAAACTTCCGTTCAAGTTTCATCATGCATGGGAGTGGAATGTACAAGATATAGACTACTATTGGGACCCTGATCCTAAGCCACATTGATCTAGCATGTAACACATCATATCACTTTGCGGCCTCACGCACGGTATCTCCACGGGTGCCACCTTACCTGGCCCGGGACCGTTTGCGCCTTTTGGCTCACGTATATGGTAGTGTCGCTAGCATCCATATGACAGAGAACCCAGGCCGAAATGACTAGTCGTGAACCCAAAGTGGCACTAACTTACAGGGACATGCATACATGACCCAACAATGAACGTGTCGGTCATCAGCGAGTTAATTCGGGCTATAGCAGCTGGGCTAGCAGGACTCCGGGAATCCGAGCGGTAGCAGGCTAACAGGACCCCAAAAGACACCGCTTGACATTTCCCCGAAGGTACAGACACATGATCGAAGAAGGACACATGCCGGCTAGTCAAAGTGTTCTGGAGCAGTAGCAACTGGGCTAACAGGACTCCGGTAATTCGGCTGTAGCAGACTACCATGGCTCAGTAGAAGCACTAGACCACATTTCCCCATAAGAAAGGCTACCAAGGATGGACAACTAGGTTGTCGGATCCCACACATAGCAATACACATCATACGTACGCATAACATGCAAGTATGTGATGTACAACATGGCATCACAACATAACTCAAACTCATATAGATAAAGGCCCAGAAGAGCCACATAGCATTTAATACAAACAGGGGTCACATAACCCATCATTCAGGGCATACAAGCAACGGAAGCATAACATGTTTGAGTACAGACAACTACAAATGAAAAAGGCTGAGAAGCCAGACTATCTACCAGACCCTCCCAAGGGTACAAGATCATAGCTGAGGTAACAAGCTACTTGTAGAAGTCCATGAGGAACTACTAGTAGGACCGAGGTCTGCTCTGCAAAACATAAATAAAGCAAACGTGAGTACAAAGGTACTCTGCAAGACTTACATCAGATCCTATCATACATGCATTAGTATCAAGAAGGCAATGTGGGGTTTAGTTGCAGCAAGCCAGCTTTGACTCAGTGGCTATCCTGTTCTACGACTACGAGTAACTTCTTTGAGGTGAGAAAGCGCACACGAGTCCACTAATCACCACATCAATACACTACTATGGATTAATTCCCGTCTCCCTACGAGGAAGCCATCCATATCACTCACACTTGTCTTGAGCATTTTAGAGTATCCACTTCAAGTTGTCCATGTACCACGTAAGCATCCAAGAAGTCCATAACCGCGGACCCGACTATTCGAATAGAGCATGATAACCCTGCAGGGGTGTACTTCTTCACACACACTCTCCCCACTTACCGCCATGTACACGTCATGTATCTCGGCAACCTTCAAGCGGAAGCCTGGCGAGGGTGTCGGCCACGACCTGACTAACCACGCAATACTCTTGTCCAGGTTTATCGCCTATTCAGTTCCATCCACAAGGAGATCTGGCCGGGGTTTCGCTCACGGCCCCAAACGACGTGTGCAGGGTTCCCAAGCCCAGCAAACAGGTTCCACTTGGTACACAGGGCCACGGTGCCTAGTCTGTCCCAAGTCCACCCTGTCGGGTGCCACTCGGTAGAAAAATAGCACTACCTACAAACACTAGAAACTAGTTGTGACTCCTGGACAAAGATCATGGCAGTTAATAAGTCGAGAGAGCTTGGAGCGCCTGGAGCCCAATGTGTGGTAGTAGCTAGTCATTGGAAAACTTACACAAAACTCAGTTCTTATGGACGGTCCCAATAAGACAACCCACCATGTACTCCTACATGGCCTCTCACCGCTACCTTGACCGAATCATATTCACACGCTTAACTCTCAGCATCAGAACATCATAACACTCCAATCCATTCCCAATGAATCAGACCTAACACAACTCTAAGCAATAGCAGGCATGGCATGGTAGGAACACAACATGGCTCAATCAACTCCTACACATGCTAGTGGGTTTCAACTATTTACTGTGGCAATGACAGGTCATGCAGAGGAATGGGTTCAACTACCGTAGCATAAAGTAGCAGTTGAATCGTTGTTGTCCTAATGCAATAAAAGAGAGCATCAGCGAGAGAGTGGGATTGTATCGGAATGAACAAGGGGTTTTTGCTTCCCTAGTAGATCAACAGGGGGGCACTGCTCCTCTGACAGGTATTCTGGAACGGTCTCCGGAGCAGGACCTATCGAGAAGGACGGTTTCGACAATCAATACACAAGCATATGCAACAATATGATGCATGAACATGGCATGAAGATGTGATGTGGTTTGTGCTAATGCATCTAGAACTCTATTTGAATGAAGTCCATTTGAACCAAGGGTTCAAATGCAACTCCAAATTTAACATTTATAAATGCCATTCATATGTTTTCACCTATACAGCAGGTTTAGGTTGGGTTTTCATGCATGAAACCTGTACAGATGGATAGATTGAATTTTTCTGATAATTTTTCATATATAAATTATTTCAATTTGAGCTACAGTTGAATTTCTGTGAATTTTTGAAGTTTTGGCTAATTTCTGGAATTTCCTGAATTATTTTAAATCCAGAAAATCACTTATTGCGTCAGCACTGCATCAGCAGGTCAACGGCGCTGACTGGGTTCAAACCTGACGTGTGGGGTCCACACGTCAGTGACACAGTGTTAAACAGGGGGTTATTACTAATCTAATTAAAATATTAGGGCGCAGGGGGCCACTGTCAGTGTTAGGGTTTAGTTAAATGGTGATTAGCCTTAAGCTAATCATGTGGCAGGCCGGACGCGCACATCAGGCCGGCGAGGTCGTTGCCGGCGACCTCTGGTCGCGGCTGAGTCTGCGCTGAAGGGAACGGGGGCGTGGCTGAGAGCACTGGGGCATAGCCCGTGCTCTCACGTATCTAGTGGGGCAGGTGGGAGGAGCTGGGGAGGCCAAAGCTCGCCGGAGCGGAGCTTGTGGCGGTGGTCGGAGCACGGCTCCGAGTGGGCATAGGCTACGGGGCACATCGAGGCCAGCTGAGGGGATCTGCGGCCTCCTGGATAGCTAGGAGCTTGCTAGGCTCATGGGTGGGAGCGCAGTGGCACGACAGCACCATGCCCGGCGTCCATGCGGAAGGCGGCGCTCGGTACAGTGGCTGGCACGCTATGGCACGGGAAAGACTGCGAGGAGAGAGGGGAGATGCGACGGAGCTCATAGAGAAACCATAGACGTCGTAAGCGAGCTCAGGGAAGGCCTGGTGTGGCCGGAACGACGATGGCGATCTCGGGCGGCCGACGAAGAAGACGATGGCAGTGACGGCTCCACAGGGCTTCCGGTGACGCACGGCTTGGCGGAGAGGACGAGGCCTATGATGCGGGGCTATTGGACTCGTCGGAGGGTCGAGGCCGTGACGGTGGGCGCGTGTAACGCCCCATATGTAACATGCCATAATTGTATTCCAACTCTTGCCATTTCCGGCACTAAGTTATGATATTTCCTTGTTGTCGGGTTTTTTTCTTCGTGCTGTTTTGTCTTTGGCATGCATCTCATATCATGTCATCATGTGCATCGCATTTGCATACGTGTTCGTCTCATGCATCCGAGCTTTTTCCCCGTTATCTGTTTTGCATTCCGGCGCTCCTATGTCCTCCGGTGTCCCTTTCTACCTCTTTTCATGTGCGGGTGTTAAACATTCTCGGATTGGACCAAGACTTGCCATGCGGCCTTGGTATAATACCGGTAGACCGCCTGTCAAGTTTCGTGCCATTTGGACTTCATTTGATACTCCAACGGTTAACCGAGGGACCGAAAAGGCCTCATGTGTGTTGCAGCCCAACACCCCTCCAAAGTGTCCCAAAACCCACCTAAACCTCCTCCATCATCTAGGCCGTTCGATCACGATCGCGTGGCCGCAAACAGTGCTGAATTTGGAGCCTCCTAGCTCCTACCTATAAAAAGGTCCTCCCCTTCCCAATCCCGGGTCATTTCGCACCCCAACCCTAAAAATCTGCATCTCCGCCGCCGGACATGTTCGCCACCTAGCCGGACACCCCGCGCCGCCGCCCCGCGCCAGTCACGGGCTGCCACGTGGCACCCCAGCACCCACCGCCGCCGCGGCCCGCTGAAGCCCGCGGTCGGCCCTCCTCCTCACCGACCAGGCCCCCCGCCCCGCCACCTACCTCCCTCGTCTGCGCCGCCCTCCGCCCGAAGTGCCGCCGCAGCGCCGCACCCTTGCCTTGCTCCGGCCACCGTTCGAGCTCGCCGGAGCAGGAGCTCGCCGCCCCGTGCTGAGCTCGCCCCGCCGCCCCTCCTCTCCGGCGACGCCCTCCTCGCCGACGCCCCCCTTGCCGTCCTTCTTCCTTACTTCGGCCGAACTCCGGCGACCTCAACGAACTTCGGCCATCCTCGTGTTCCGCACTGCTACAGTGCCCCGATCCGGATCCAGATCTGGAACCCTAACCTTGGTTGACTTTTGCCCTAATTTCAGTAATTTTATGCATTCTTCATCGCATCATAACTCTGCAACTGTGGCTCCATTTTGGGCGTGTAGCATATCAAATTGTTCGCCTTGACGAGTAATTCATTTCATCTCATTGCATCATGTTCATTTGTGCTCATCTTGATGCCCTAAATGCTGTTGGAAGAGTGCTAGTTTCTGTTAGTTTCAGATTCATATCAGTAATTGGACATTTGTCATTTTTGCCATGATTGTTGTGTGCCTCCTATGAACTTGATCCCTACATGTGTTTTGAAGTATGCCATGCCATCTTTATAGGGATGTATGCCATGTATTTTTGTGATCTCTGTGCTGACTAGCACAAGCATGCAAAGTAGCTCTCGTGATGTTGCTGATTTCAGGGACTTAGAAATCCTCTAAGTCATTTTCCTGATAATATTTTTATGCCAGGTATTCATGTTGCTACACAGTGATCCATGCCTCTTTTGAGCATGATCAGTAAGGATGTTTTGTAGATATTGTGGTGCGCTATCCATCCATGTATTTGTTTTCAATTATGGAGCACCCTAGCTTGACTCAATCGAGCTCTACTTTTGCTATAAAATGTTCTTGGCAGAATGTTTACGTGTTAAGCATTTTTGCCGAGGTTGTTGTAGTTGATCCATGCATGCTATGTTGTTGTTCTTGCCATGTATAGCTTCTATGCCATGTCTACTTGCTGGGTGTATGCTTAGTTTGTCATGCAATGCCTTGTGGTGAGTGCATCGCGCTCGTAAACATGCCTATGTGAATCTGTTTTGCCATGTTCCAGTTTTCTACTAAGTATGAATGTGTTAACGATAATTGCTATGTTCACATGGATGCCATTGTATTTTCTGATCCCTTTTGGCTTAAGGTCAGCAAGGGACTTTTGTTGTATGCTGTGAGTAGCTTCCCACCATGCCCTGCTTTGCCATGATATGTTCCCGTAGCATGTTGTTTTCTTGCTCTAAACTTTGCTTCCTGATGTTAAATTCCTGACTTGTTATTTTCTCTAAGTCTGTAACCTGTTATCTTTTGCACTTTTGCCATGCTTGTTTGAACCTGCTATTGAGTGAATTAGCCGTAGCTCAGTGTTCATCTTTTGTCAAGCATCTTGAGTGGATCCATGCCATGTATTTTGTTGCTATGTTAGAGTGATGTAGCATGCTGTTCTTGATGCATTTAGATGGCCTCGTGCTGTTAATCGCAGATCGGTGCCATATTTGTTTTGCTTGCCATTTGCAAACCATGCATCCGATTCCGGTGATCTTTATATCGATTTTGACCGAAATCAACTCATCTTTCCAGTGGCACTATTGGTTTTCCAAGTTGAGGCCAGGTTCAATCTTTCCTTTCCGAAACATGCATATGCATCGCATGTCGCATCCCGCATATCATGCCATGTTTTGCATCATGTTGCTTGTGCATTGCACGTGGTTGATTGTGTATCCCCTTTGCTTGTCTTCTTGCCTTGGGTAGAACCGGGAGACGAGTACGTGATCGAGGAGCCCGTTGAGTACGTTTACGAGGATCAAGCTAACGTCAACTCGAAGAACTTTGCAGACAAGATGACCATACCCTCGAAATCACTTCTATCTTTGCTTGCTAGATGCTTGCTCTTTTGCTATGCCTATGCTATGATACCTACCACTTGCTTATCATGCCTCCCATATTGCCGTGTCAAACCTCTAACCCACCTTGTCCTAGCAAACCGTTGTTTGGCTATGTTACCTCTTTGCTCAGCCCCTCTTATAACGTTTCTAGTTGCAGGTGAAGATTGGAGTTTGTTCCTTGTTGGAACATGTTCATTGTTGAGTTATCATTATATCATCTTGTTTACTTAAATGCACCTATATACTTGGTAAAGGGTGGAAGGCTCGGCCTTATGCCTGGTGTTTTGTTCCACTCTTGCCGCCCTAGTTTCCGTCATACCGGTGTTATGTTCCTTGATTTTGCATTCCTTACACGGTTGGGTTATAATGGGACCCCCTTGACAGTTTGCCTTGAATAAAACTCCTCCAGCAAGGCCCAACCTTAGTTTTACCATTCGCCACCTAGCCTTTTTCCCTTGGGTTTCGCGGACTCAAGGGTCATCCTTATTTTAAACCCCCCCGGGCCAGTGCTTCTCTAAGTGTTGGTCCAAACTGGGCGATGTCTGGTGCCACCAGGGGCAACTCTGGGCTGGCCTACCCGACGTCTTGCTCATCCGGTGTGCCCTGAGAACGAGATATGTGCAGCTCCTATCAGGATTTGTCGGCACATTCGGGTGGCTTTGCTGGTTTAGTTTTACCATTGTTGAGTTGTCTTGTAACCGGGATTCCGAGTCTGATCAGGTTGTCTTGGCAGAAGGAATATCCTTCGTTGACCGTGAGAGCTTGTGATGGGCTAAGTTGGGACTCCCATGCAGGGATTTGAACTTTCGAAAGCCGTGCCCGCGGTTATGCGCAGATGGGAATTTGTTAATGTCCGGTTGTAGAAAACCTGAAACTTAACTTAATTAAAAAGAATCAACTGAGTGTGTAACCGTGATGGTCTCTTTCGGCGGAGCCCGGGAAGAGAACACGGTCTCGTGTTATGTTTGGACGTAGGTTGTTCTAGGATCACTTCTTGATCATAGTTTATTGATCGTGCCTTTGCCTTCTCTTCTCGCTCTCATTTGCGTATGTTAGCCACCATATATGCTAGTGCTTGCTGCAGCTCCACCTCATACCTTTTTCCCTACCTATAAGCTTAAATATTCTTGATCACGAGGGTGTGAGATTGCTGAGTCCCCGTGACTCGAAGATTCCTTCAAAACCAGATGCAAGGACCAATGATACCGCTCCAGGGGATTTGACTGAGCTCAAGTGGGAGTTCGATGAGGACTCAGGACGATACTATGTTTCTTTTCCAGACGATCATTAGTGGTGCCCAATTGGGGCGATTGGGGACTTTGTTGCATTTGGGGTTGTTCTTTATTTTGGTTCCGTAGTCGGACCTTGATTGTATCTGGATGAATGTAATGATATTTATGCATTGTGTGACATGGCGAGTGTAAGCCAACTATGTACTCCTTTTCCTTATTCATTACATGGGTTGTGTGAAGATTAACCCACTTGCGACATTTCTTACAATGCGGTTATGCCTCTAAGTCATGCTTCGACACGTGGGAGATATAGCCACATCGTGGGTGTTACAGCGCGGCAACGGCGAACGGCAGTGCTCGGCCACGAGGTGCAGCGCGAGGAGGAGGCAGCAGAGGAGGGGATCGACACAAGGGAGAGTGAGAGGGGTCCGGGGTGCATCGTGGCAACGTCCTGAGAGACCGGGGTATCGAGGGGGAGCGCAGGTACGCAGGTGGCGTGGCGCCCATGTGCGCGGCCGGCGAGCACGTGCCCCTCGTCCTCCTGGCGCCAGGAGGACGACGACTGGCGTCGACAGGTGGTGGGCTGGGCCAGCCGGCTTGCTGGGCCGCCAGGTGAGCGCCAGGTAAGCCTCATTCCTTTTTCTCTATTTTGTTTTCTTTTCTATTTCTGTAATTTGTTTTGATTTAGTTTTAAGAACTAAATCATTTTTGTCGCCTCTGATAATTTTTGTAGGGACTAGTTGGATTAATCCAAAGCCCTTCACCAAAAATCAGAAGTATTGGAGCTACTAAATATTTTATATGAATTAATAGCCCCAATTCAAATACAATATGAATTGATTCAAAATTCCAAATGTCAGCGAAAAATGTGCATCACCTCTGGTTACTGTTTCCAGCATTTTCCAAAAATGATGAACATTTTTGAAGGCCATTTGGAATCACTGAAAATATTTTTAGTTGGACCTGGTGGATTCCTTTTGATGCTAGGGTTTGAACATCCCCCATTTCAAGTTCATTTGAAAATTAAACATGATGCAGACAACAGTAGCTAGCCTAGAGCATACCAGAACTAGGGATGTGACAACCACATCCACTATGCTGCAATGGATGGCTACCTTTGTTTCAATATCTACAAGGGTTGGATGAAGAGCACGAGCCAAGTGTGCGGTTCAAGCAAAGAAGTATCGGCCAAGAGGAAGAGGGACAAGGACGAAGTCGAGCATGTGGTTGAGGAGTCCGAGTAGGGTGGCAATGTTGTTGTTCATGGTGGTTCTAATGCAGTGTCTACCAGATTAGTTGCTTATTTTAATTTCAGGTGTGCTTAGTTTTATTTGAGGGGTGTGTTGTGCTGAGCCCCCAGTAGAACTATGTTATGTTCCTTCTCGTTACTTTAACTATTCAGTACGTACATACTAGTATTTCTTACAGTTCATCTTGTAGTTGGTATAGTACTACCACTCATTTCTTCACATTATATACGTACAATATATATGACCAACATCATATAGCCAGCAGTTTAGTTATCAAAGAATTCCAGGGTGCTTAGTTTTATTTGAGGGGTGTGTTGTGCTGGACATCATTATTGTGACTCAAATCTCTTTGGACATGTTATAATGACATAAATACCGATGGACAAACATGCCAGCTCTCCCTCTATCTCAATATAGTAAAATAAAGTGTGGGGCCTACTTGATCCCAACAGTGTTCTTATTTTCCTGTAAAATTATTCGCTTGGTTACTCCTGACAAGCGGTCAACGGGTTTGATGTGAAAATAACAATGTTTAATGGCATTTTTTAGCAAACGTGTAACTTAACGATGGAATTTTTGAGATATCTAATTGCATTTTTGAGCAGGCATCTCACAGATCGGTGGCATTTTTGAGTAGTTGTAACTTCTAATGGAAAAACTGAGTAGTGATACACATCTAGTGGCATAAATAATAAGAACCCAAGAATTAAATAGGTATGCTAATTTCTTTAATATAATTCAGCACCCCATTTAAGCACGTACTAGATTTTTTAATAGAACTATATGCATAATTTGGCGACGAGCGCTCTCTATATGTACCACCTTTTTTCTTTAATTTCATCTTCTTAGTTTTGCTCCATGGCGCAATCCATCGATACTACTACTATACAAAAGTATACATTTTTAAAAGGCTAGAGGGCGGGGCAGACTAGCTTGGTTAGTTTCAAGAGAGGAGAGGGCCTTTGTAATTTGACGGCTCATTACTGCTAGAAGGTAGGGCCTTGTGATTTGACTACTCCTATAAATGTGTCGATGACCTGAGGAGGAGCAAAGAACCGTGTGGTATACTCAAGATTTCCACTGGAGTAGTACGACGGAGGAGCACGAAACAGGGCAGCCCAGTACCATATGGTGATAAAAATGATCTAATTTGCTAGTCATCTCATTGTTAGCATTGTTCTATTCATGGCTCGCAGAGAACGTGACACGTGCGGCAAAACACCCAAAGCAAAAGAAGAAACATAGGAGCAAAGAAGAAGGAAGATTATTATCACCCCCAAAAAACAAGGAAGACACACACACAAGTCTGGGGTGCTGCTCTCTACTACATGAAGGGTTGCTAGCCGCGGAGTGGTAACTGCTTCTTCATTGCCTCCATGGCCTCCATCTCCTTGTGTGTCTCCTCCGCCATCTTCTTCATTCTGTCAATGACGTGGGATTTCTCGACGCGAGCCTTCATCATCTGTTCCACGGCCGCATTACGTACCTTGAAAGCACCCGGGTGCTCGATGCGGAGCTTCGCCAACTCCTCCTTCTGTTCCATGACGAGGGCCTATAGCATCTTCATCGAGGAACTACTATTCTCATGCAACTTCTTCTAGCTGGCGTTCTCCTCCTTCAGCAGGTCGAGCTCATGGCAGAGCTTCGCCTTGTCCTCCTGAAGTTGCAGGATTTCACCGGTCGCCTTCTTCTTCGAGGCAATACTCTTCTTCAGCAGCATCACAAAGCCAGCGGTCAACTCCCCCTGCTCATTGAGCTCAGCGGGCATGTCATCAAGGCTCTCCTTCAGCAGCTCCACCAAGCCATGGATGAACTCCTTCTGCTTATTGAGCTGATCGGGCATGCCGGCGTGTTTGCCTTTGTGGCTAGGGTGCTCCTGGGAGCCATCGCCGGCCCGTGAGAGATCTTTCGAGGTCTCTGCGAGGCGGCGAGCCCTCTTTTTTTTTGCCGCGGCATTTGTGGCCACTCCCTTGTTATGAGTAGTTCGGATAGTTCTCAACCTAGAGCTCTGCACACCGGCCATGGCAAGGACGGACGAACAAGAAAGACTTATGAAGAGGAAGAGGTAGAGTGATTTTTGGCTAGGTACTAGTTCGCCTTTTTATAACCTAGTACTAGAACTAGTACTAAAATATGCATAGTGGGAGCATGTTCAGGTTTGATATGTACTAGGTGTGAGCAGGTTTGCATAAAATACGATGGAGACCAATGGAAGTAGCAACCCATGATTTAACTACTCGCATGCACGCAGTGGAGTAGTAATGTCTTTCTTCCTCCCTCACGTCCACCCAATTTGCATGTGCTGTATTAGTTGACCATCAATGAAGTGAAGGACTTTACACGCATCAAAGTATCACATGGGGTGGATCTTCATACAAAATGCATCCCCCCGTGTACCAGCGTGTGCGTGGGAGGGAATGAGTGCGTGCGTGGCGTGCGTGCACATCTCTTCGTGCATGTACCGCCAGTGTGCCTCAGAGAGGATGCGTACATTCTTTTGGAACCAGCAGCACGTCATTGTGATCAATCCACACAAGGAGGTCGCAACAACACCTCCACATGTGCCACGTGGCTTCATGAACTGTAAGAGAGACACTGTGTAGCATGCCATTGGAATTCTAATTTATGTGTTTTGCACATACTCGAAGTACTAGTAAGGTACATGTGCATTGCATGCATCAAATTTGGCAACCAAATTATGAATAAATACCATACTATATCATGTAAGCTTTGAGTAATGTATGCCTGATGTAGATGTTCTTTTAATTCTTATAGTTCAACTCATTCGAAATCAATTAGTTTTTATTAAAAAAAGTTAGGGCCTCTTTGATTCGTAGGATTTCCAAAACGCGGGAATAGGAAGAACATGGGATTAGAGTTGAATGTCGTCTTGAATCCTATAGGATTGTACGAGTGTTTGTTTATGCATAGAAAAAACGCAGGATTCTTTCAAACACGTTTGAGTGTATGGGATGTTTCCTATGAAATCTAGTGCAAATGAATCCTATGGAAAAATTCCTATGGTTTATAATCCTTCGAATCAAACAACCAAGATAGGAAACATTCCTAAGGATTAGAATCCTCCAAAATTCCTTTGAGAAGAATAAAGTAAAAAAACAAATAATGGCAACTCAACTAGAAAAAAAGTTTGGGCAGTTATGATGCGGAAGATTCTAGAACAAAGGAGAAGCACTTGTGTTTTGAGGTTTGTGCATTATGGTTAAGTTCAACCGTGGAGTCTGCTACATTGTACATCTGGTAAAATCCAGTGGGGGCTAGAAGATGGTGCGAGGGGCCAAGTGGAGGGAGACTATGAAGGAGTGCATAAGTGCGAGATTGATATTTAAAGAGAGGGGGCGAGAACGTGCGCTGTTACACACAGTGCCGGAGCTAGTAAAAATAAATGAGCTAGGGGGCCAAGCATTGCTAATCCTTTACGAGGAGGGCCAATTCATCAACTTAAACCATTTTACCAGCAATTGTCTAATGGTCACATTCATATTAGCGTTGATATATAGTGATGTTAGGGGGGAGGGCCCTTGCTGCCCCTGTCTTCGCCACTGTGTGCACATCTGAGAGATGAAGCGGAAGGCATGGATGATGAGAGGGGGGCGTTGGATACATAATTAATGTGGGTGTATTAGCTATGTAATCCTATATAGCGAGGTATAGATTGATCATTGTGGACGTGGGAAAGAGGGAGGGACCTCACTAGATATATAGATTGATTGGTTTGTGTGGAAAACGTTGAAAGACCTAGCTATATATACACACACATAGAGGAACATCGATCGTTGTGCATGCACGTGAGAGATAAAGAATACCCGATATGATGGAGAGGGGGAGGTGTGTGTGTTTGCATGCATGAGAGACCTACCTGAAGAAAAATATTGCATGTGTGCAATGGATAATCCCGACTGGTAGTGTGTGTGCATGCATGCACGATAGAAAGTTAGTGGTACAATTATAGAGAGAAGACGACTGTGTGGGTGTAAAAGACTAGGTGAGGTCATAATCGATGTAAAGTTGAATTCAAATATTTGAATAAGAGATCATGATGTTTGAAAGCCATGCATGCATGAATATAACTAAGATATGCACGGTGTGGTTTGGAAATGAGCATGTTGAACTGTATACACATTGAACAAGGTCAGACTGATTTGAATTTGAGATACCAATGGCAGACATCGTTTGGCCACATTGCATCCGTGCATGGACACACTATTCAAACTGGAGATGATGGGTGGCTTTTGCATCACATATCTATATCTATACCCCTGTATATATTATATTTTATATTTTTTATATAGTGTGCGGATAACTTTAACTTTGAAAGATGGCCATTGGATGAAGCCAATCCGATGGTGCAGAGATGGCAAATTTGAGCACTAATAGCCATTGGATATCATCTAGATTCCACTAGATTTTGCCACATGTACAATCTAGAAGACTCCATGGTTGAACTTAAGCATAATGCACAAACCTCAAAACACAAGCACTTCTTCTTTGTTCTAGAATCTTCCATATCAGAATTGCCCAAATGTTTTTCTACATGATTTTCCATTATTTGTTTTTTACTTTATGCTTTACAATGCACAATCCGTGAATCTTAAAATAGATTAGCTTTCTTATAAAAACTAGATGATTTTGAATGAAATGAACTATAAGAATTAAACGAACATCTACATCATGCATATATGACTCAAAGCATACATGCTATAATGTGGTATTTTTTCATAATTTGGTTGCCAAATCTCATGCGTGCAATGCACGTGTACCTTACTAGTCTAAATGGTGTTTGTGTGTGTGTTGTGTGTGTTAAACACATTGTTCGTAGTATCATACATGGTTTAGATTCTGAACATCTAGCTAGAGCATACATGTACTATGATTTGAATTCAACATAAAATGGATACATATATTTGAATTCGAGATCGTATGTACATGTAGTTCGTATTTATATAGGAATTTACTTCTCCTATATTCATGTCATGTGTTGTGAAGATAATATTTAGATGGTTGTATAACTAACCCGAGTACAATCCCATTCAAACAGGGAAATGTACTCCAATTTAGTCCATATGCTCGAAAACACACATTTGTTTTTTTATTGTTGAGGGAAGTGCAAATTGTTTTGGTACTGTACATGTTATGTTTGTTGTCCTGATTCTTTTAGTTTTTTGTTGTTGTATTTGAATGCATTTCTAGTAATATAGTAAAATGGGACATGGATCTCTCTAGTGATGAGGTGCAAATTGTCTTTTTTTGGTACACGTTAAGATTGTTCTCCCAAAATTTCAGGTCGCGCCTTGTTATGCCGAAATTTCAAGCTAGCATCTCTGTCTATCGTGCTGCGAAACTCCCGTCTCTTCAACCCGCGCCTTCTTACCCCAAAATATTTAAGATATATCTTTGTCTCGTTATGCTCCAAAAACTCCCTCCATCTCAAGCCGCGCCTTGCTATCCCAAAATTACAACGCGCGAGAAAACTCCCGCCTCCTACGAAATCCTGACACGCGAAATGCCCTGATACCCCTGAACCGAAAGAATTTCCTAGCTCAAATCGATGGAGGTACTTTCGTAACTTACCCCACATTTCGGACAAGCGTGTCCCTAAGCCTTGGTTCCCCCTCCCATCGCCTCCTTTTCGCCATTCGAAATCCCAGGCCGCCATAACCTCTCCGCTCCAGCCGCAAAAGCCCACCCTCCTCCGTCCGCCACCTCACTGCTGCCCAGCTAGAGCCTCTTCCCCGATGACGTCGTCCACAGCAACACATCGACGTCCCTCATCCACCGTACAGGATGAGGATCCGTCATCGATCCCGTCTTCCCGCCGGTTCAGCCACCCCGTCCTCCACCTCCAACGAGCTGCCCCGACGTTCCCCTCATATTTTTTGCCACCTCCATTCCCACACCACTATCTTCATCTACACCACCGGAAGAGCATCATCATCACCATTTCCTCGGATGAAGCCGAGGCCGAATCGGCGCCACCAAAGAGGTTGTACACTAATCACCACATTTTCTTCTTCATTCGATCTCACGGTGCTGCCGGCGCTCGGTCACGCACCGACATGGCGCGGCTCCATCCACGGCGGCGTCGCCGGCCACTTCCTCCACGGCGTTGCTCCCTCGGCGGTGACGTCCACATCAGTAGGAGCTACTACTGCTTTAGCTCTCACTCGCGCTGCTGCTCTACTCTTGCTCTCGGTCCCCTTCCTAGTCTGCTCTTTGCTATTGCTCTTGCTCTTTCTCTTGCTCGCGCTGCTGCTCTCACTCTTGCTCTTGCTTGCGATGCTGCTCCAATTTGGCTACACTTCATTCGACTGAATCGACTTTTGGGTCAGTCGATTTTCAGGGGTTTGGGGGGCTCGCCAGAGTTAAGGAAGAACCAGCCGCAGCGGGGAGAGGGGCTCGCCGGAGAGGTACCCCACTATATATCTTAGGGTTTAGGGTGGGGCTGTGATCGCCGGCGGTGCTGTGGGGATCGCCGAAGAAAAGCTCGGCACGGGGTGGGGGTGGGGGGGGGCTAGAGGGATGGTCGCGGCGGCGGCGGACCGGCGGTGGGGAGTGGTTTCGGGGCGGGCGGGGCGGCGCACCGCCGACCGCGGGTGGCGGGGGGCGGCGGTCTGGCCGGTGGTGGCTGGCGGCTTAGGGGGGTGGAGGTTGAAGATGAACTACTACACGACCAGCCGCCCTGGCTCTCGCATGCGCTACTACTACTGCTTTTCTGCTAATACCGCGTTTAGTTTCGACAGCAAAATTCAGTTTCGACAGTTAAGTTCAGTTTCGGTAGTTTAATTCAGTTTCAACAGTTAAGTTCAGAGATGAGCGGTTAATGTATCTTACATCTAACACTTTGTGGTTATGTATTTGACGTCATCTATTGGAGATGCTATTAGAATTGCACTCAGGTTAACATTATCTCTCTTGTCCTGCTTCAGCCTCAGCGTCGTACAACTAACCCTCCATCATAGCGGAGCAGTACCCCAGCTTCCATCTCTAGACGCCTAAGATCTTCTTCCCCTCCTCCGACAGCCAAGTCAGCCGGAGCATCCTCACCGACCAACCTAATCACGCTGATATCGACATGGCTTCGCCAAAGAGGTTGTACACTTATTGCATCTCTTTTTTACTCTACATGTTATATATATTATCCACTTAGCACACGTGGTAACGTGAAATACGATTATTTTATCCTACTAATATGACAAGCAGTGAGGTACCAGGCAACTAGCTATCCGTGATGGACTCTCTTGAACACCATCATTATTTATCTCTACATGTTTGAGATGTGTATTTGTCGTTGGGCCTGGGAGTTGAGCTAGTAGGGCAGTGGCTTGGGTCCAAAGTAGTAGAAGTAGCACAAAAACATTTTTTGAGTGTAGGCTTTTCCTTGCTCAAGCCAGCCTACTAGAATTGCTAGTGCTTGAAAGGAAAAGTGAAGGAAAAACATAGGAATTGGAAAGTTTCCTATGGTACTACTATTCATGCATTTGGTTTAAAGGAATGGAGCAAAGGAAAGTTGTAGGATTTGTTCCTTTAGTGTCTCCTTGAAAGAAAAACCGTAGGAATTTTAATTTCCACTTGTCCTCCTTTTCAAATTCCTATTAATGAAGCACAATACTAAGAGATAGTAGCATAATGGCATTATAACCGTACATTTTCTTGTGGTTTGACTTAATGTCACCATGCTTCTTTGCATCCCGTGATCTTCTAATTCTTGTGAACCAAACACCCGGATTGGCAGAAATCTCGTGTTTTTAAATTCTCTGTTTTGCACGTTCATTCCTATCCTATTCCTGTCTATTTCCTATCCCTGCAGTGTTATAATCCTCAAGTTCAAACAACCCTTACACAATTACTTATGTTACAGATATGTGTGAAAGAAAACCTTGTGTGGTCTGTGAAAGCACAAGTGCTCCCTGGGTGGTTTTGGTAATTAATGTCAACATATCTCTTGTTGGACTAATATTTTTATCTAGTATATTTCAGATAAGTTCAACAAATGGAGTGGCGTGGACAAGATGATATGGAACCTCTACAAGATGCTAAGAACAAAGGATTGGCTCAAGCTCAAAAGCTCAAGACTCTACATTTTCATTTTAGTGATCCAAGATCACATTTAGTCCATAGGAAAGCCAATACTATTAAAAGGGGATGAGGTGTTGCTCAATGGCTTGCTTGCTCAAAGTGCTTAGTGATATGCTCCAAATCCCTCAACCACTTTCTCATATCCACATATGTCCCAAATCAGAAGTCAAACTCGGCCCCACCGAAATATTCTATCCGGCGCCACCGAGTTCACTTGAGATAGCCACTGCCATAAACCCTAATCAATTTAGTCTCACTGTTGGGATCTCGATCTCAACGAGATGGGCTCGCAAACTCTCTGTTACCTGTTGTAATTATTTTGGTCCCACCGAGATAAGAAATCGGTCCCACCGAGTTTGCCTAACCAACTCTCTGTTTTCCTTATTACCAAAATCGGTCCCATCGAGTTTGTGTAATTGGTCAAACCGAGATGAGGTTTTACCCTAACCCTAGCACATCGGTTCCATCGAGTTGATCATATCGGTCCCACTGAAATGCCTAACGGTCACGATTTGAACTGAATCGGTCCGACCGAGTTTTTCATTCGGTCCCATCAACTTTGGTAAATTGTGTGTAACGGTTAGATTTTGTTAGGAGGCTATATATAGCCCTCCATCCTTCCTTCATTAGTAAGGATAGCTATCAGAACGTGCCTACACTTCAGCATTCATTTTCTGACAGAGAACCACCTACTCATGTGTTGAGACCAAGATATTCCATTCCAACCATTTGAATCTTGATGTCTAGCCTTCCCCAAGTTTCTTTCCACTCAAATCATCTTTCCACCAAATCCAAATCTTTGAGAGAGAGTTGAGTGTTGGGGAGACTATCATTTGAAGCACAAAAGCAAGGAGTTCATCATCAACACACCGTCTATTACCTTTTGGAGAGTGGTATCTCCTATATTGGTTAGGTGTCACTTGGGAGCCTCCGTCAAGATTGTGGAGTTGAACCAAGGAGTTTGTACGGGCAAGGAGATGGCCTACTTCGTGAAGATCTACCCTAGTGAGGCAAGTCTTTCGTGGGCGATGGCCATGGTGGGATAGACAAGGTTGCTTCTTCATGGACCCTTCGTGGGTGGAGCCCTCCGTGGACTCATGCAACCGTTACCCTTCTTGGATTGAAGTCTCCATCAATGTGGATGTCCAATAGCACCACCTATCGGAACCACGCAAAAATCTCTGAGTCTCCAATTGCGTTTGCACACTCCAATCGCATCCCTTTACTTTCTTACAAATTGCATGCTTTACTTTCCGCTGCTCATATACTCTTGCCATGCTTGCTTGAATGTATTGTGAATGGTTAAACTTGTACTAAAAGTCCACCTTAACTTAAAGAAATTAAAAACTGCTACTTTTCTTTGCTAAGAGTCTATTCACCCCCTCTAGACACCTCTTCTCGATCCTTTCAATTGGTATTAGAGCATTGGTCTCCATTGCTTTAGTTTAAACACCTTTGGAGGAAGATGGATGAGTCTACATTGGGGAGTCTTAGACATAGAGTGCTTATACTTGATGGAGAGTTATTTCATGAATGGAAAAATTGAGATGCTTGAGATTTTCAATGAATATCATTTGAATAAGTATATTACTAGCCCTTGTGCACCTCATGTTGATCCTTTGCATCCTACGCTTCATGAATCTATTGACATGATCCGTAATCTTAGAACTGTCAATTTAGTCACTAGTGGATTTCCTAGAAACTTGTTTGCTAGCTTGCCTGCTCTTCATTGTGCCTACACCATATGGAGATTTCTTGAGGAACGATTTCCAAACTATTCCTTGCAAAACTTGGATGAAATTCTTCATAAGTCTATTGCCTTGAGTAAGATGAGTTCCAATGATCCCAAATTTGGTGACTGTCGATTTGAGCTTACTGATCTTACGCGTGCCAAAGGAGATGTTGGAATCATTAGCAATGTCATCTCAGAAGCCATTAGAATTCATAAAGATGACTATTGTGATGACCATTTACCTAATGAATTACCCTCTCTAGGAATTAATCCATCACAAGACGATGTTGAACATGGATACTATGATCAAGATGGTGATAGTGACTTCGATCTCGATGAGTCTATGAGACACTTTGGTCTTATGGCTAATCTTCGCGGCTACATGGCTAGAGGAAAGGAATGGGTTCTCGTTAGTGGGTGTACCGATCACATGACTGGAGACAAGGATATGTTTCGTGAGCTTGTTGAAAACGACGGCCCTCGAAAGTATGTCACATTTGGTGACAACTCAAAGGGTAAGGTGGTTGGCCTTGGTAAGGTGGTCATCTCACATGATAGCTCCATACAAAATGTTATGCTCATTGAATCTCTTGGATATAATCTACTTTTCATATCTAGACTTGCTAACTTTGGTTTCAATGTCCTATTTACTGAAGTAGATTGCCAAGTGTTTCATAGAGATAACCATAATATGGTCTTTACTTGTTTACGTAGAGGTGATCTTTACATTGTTGATTTCACTAAAAAGGATCAACCTAGAACTTTCTTAATTGCTAAATCTTCTAAAGGTTGGTTGTGGCATAGAAGATTGGGTCATGTGGGCATGCGAAATCTTGATAAGCTTATTAAAGGTGATCATATACTTGGAGTAAAAAGATGTCATATTTGACAAGGATAGATTGTGCAGTGCTTGTCAAGCCGGAAAACAAGTTGGAGGAAGTCATCCGGTGAAGAACATCATGACCACGAGAAGACCGCTCGAGCTACTTCATATGGATCTCTTTGTTCCCAATGCCTAGAAAAGTCTTGGTGGTAACTCATTTGGACTAGTCATAGTCGATGATTTTTCAAGATTTACGTGGGTGTTCTTTCTTGATGATAAATCTCAGGTCCAAAAGATCTTCAAGAACTTCGCTAGGTAGGCCCAAAATCAATTTGAAGTGAAGATCAAGAAGGTTTGAAGTGATAATGGAACAGAGTTCAAGAACGCAAATGTGGATACCTTTCTTGACGAAGAAGGGATTTCACATAAGTTCTCGGCTACGTACACACCTCAACAAAATGGTGTTGTTGAGAGGAAGAACCAGACTCTTATTGAGATGGCGAGAACGATGCTTGATGAGTACAAGATGCCAAGACACTTTTGGGCGAAAGCGGTTGAGACAGCTTGTCATGCAACAAATCGCTTGTATCTTCACAAGCTACTCGGCAAGACAGCATACGAGCTTCTCATCGGTAACAAGCCCCAAGTTGGATACTTCTGAGTATTTGGCTCAAAGTGTTACATTCTTGATATGCATCACCGTTCTAAATTTTCTCCTAAATCTCATGAGGGTTTCCTACTTGGTTATGGCTCAAACTCTCACACTTACCGTGTCTATAACAACTTCACCCGAAAGGTTGAAGAGATGGTACATGTGAAGTTTGATGAATCTAACGGCTCGCAAGTAGCGCAATTGCCAATTGATGTAGGAGACAAAGACCCTTCGAAAGCAATCCAAGACTTGTCTATTATCAAGATTCGTCCAACGGAGGTGAAGGAGAGTAACTCGTTCGACCAAGTGGAAGCTTCTACCTCATGACAAGGTGAACCAAGAGTTGACATGGAAGCATCCACTAGTGGAAAACGCCAATATGAAGAAAGTGAGGAAGTACACTAAGATGAACGTCATCAACCTCCTTCTCCACCTCGACAAGAGAACGACAACATCAACAATGAAGAAGGCCGAGAGGAAGAACGAGATAATGAATAAGATGCTCCACCGCGACCCAAACAAAAGCTCCCACGAGTTGGAGCAAGAGTCTCAAGAGACCATCCCATCAAACAAATCTTCAATGATATCCAAACCAGGAAAATCACTCGCTCTAGAACTCATTTGGCTAATTTTTGTGAACATTATTCATTCATCTTTAGCATTCAACCTATGAAGGTTGAAGAAGCATTAGAAGATCCAAATTGGATTAATGCCATGCACGAAGAGCTACACTACTTTGAGAGAAACCAAGTGTGGACATTGGTCGAGAAGCCAAACAACAACCACAACATCATTGGTACCAAATGGGTGTTTCACAACAAGCAACACGAAGATGGAGAAGTAGTTCGCAAGAAAGCTCTTGTCGTCGCCCAAGGATACACTCAAGTCCAAGGTATGGACTATGGTGAGACATATGCCCCTGTTGCTAGACTTGATTCCATCCACATCTTACTTGCCTATGACAATCATCATGATATCACCTTATACCAAATGGACATTAAAAGTGCTTTTCTAAATGGTGAAACTGAGGAGGAAGTTTATGTTAAACAACCTCCTGGTTTTGTTAATCGTAAGAAACCCGATCATGTTTACAAACTTCACAAAGCTCTTTATGGTCTTAAACAAGCTCCTAGAGTGTGGTACAAATGCTTGAGCAAGTTCCTTATTGAAAAAGGCTTTGAGATTGGAAAGATTGATTCTACTCCTTTTACTAAAAGGGTTAATGGTGAACTATTTGTGTGCCAAAATTATGTTGATGATATCATACTTGGTTCGACTAACCTTCATTTTATTGAAAAGTTTGGGAAGCTAATGTAGGAGAAGTTTGAGATGTCTATGATGAGTGAACTCAAGTTCTTTCTTGCTTTGCAAATCAAGCAAACTAATGAAGGCACCTTTGTCTCTCAAACAAAGTAAACCAAGGACTTATTCAAGAAGTTCAACATGCAAGAAAGCAAAGGTATGAAAAACCCCATGCCTACTAGTGGACATCTTGACTTGACCAAGGATGGCAAACCGGTTGACCAAAAGGTTTATCGCTCTATGATTGGTTCATTATTATATCTATGTGCCTCCTGTCCCAATATCATGCTAAGTGTATGCATGTGTGCATGATATCAAGCGGCCCCCAAAGAATGTCATCTTAAGGCTGTGAAAAGGATAGTGAGATACCTAATACATACACCAAATTTTGGCATTTGGTATCCTAAGAGGTCTTCTTTTGATCTTGTTGGCTACTCCGATTCGGACTATGCTGGTGACAAGGTTGATAGAAAGTCCACTTCGGGTACTTGTCAATTTCTTGGTAGATCTCTTGTGTTTTGGTCCTCCAAGAAACAAAACTCGGTGTCCTTATCCACCGCCGAAGCGGAACACATTGCCGCCGGTTCATGTTGTGCTCAATTAATTTGGATGACCCAAACTCTTAAAGATTATGGGATCTATGTGAAACATGTTCTGTTGCTTTGTGACAATGAGAGTGCTATTTAGATTGCTCATAATCCCGTGCAACATTCTCGAACTAAGCACATTGAAGTTCGTCAGCATTTCATTCGAGATAATTTTGCTAAAGGGGACATTGACCATAAGCATGTTCATACCGATAAGCAATTGGCGGATATATTCACCAAACCGCTTGATGAGAAAGTATTTTGCCGTTTGAGAGGTGAATTGAACATCATTGATGTTTCAAACTTGGAGTAGAAACTGCATTTGGATACATTCAAGGCATGAGCCTTTGACTAATCCTTGATGTTTTTCTTATGATGATGATCATATGTCTTGGATATATTTGCACCCTTTCATGCTATCTAACCCTTCACTACTAGGGAAAAGTCTATCAGCAGCTGCTACCTCTTGAGCTTGCGTTGGATTTCCCCGAAGAGGAAAGGATGATGCAGCAGAGTAGCATAAGTATTTGCCTTAGTTTTTGAGAACCAAGGTATCAATCCAGTAGGAGGCCATGCTCAAGTCCCTCATACCTGCACAAAACGTTAGCTACTCGCAACCAACACGATTAGGGGTTGTCAATCCCTTCATGGTCACTTACGAGAGTGAAATCTGATAGATATAATATTTTTGGTATTTTTGGTACAAAGATGCAACGTAAAAAGTAAAGGCAAAGTAAAAAAGCAAAGCAAGATTAAAGTGATGGAGATTAATATGATGAGAATAGACCCGGGGGCCATAGGTTTCACTAGTGGCTTCTCTCAAGAGCATAAGTATTCTATAGTGGGTGAACAAATTACTGTTGAGCAATTTACAGAATTGAGCATAGTTATGAGAATATCTAGGCATGATCATGTATATAGGCATCATGTCCGTGACAAGTAGACCGAAACGATTCTGCATCTACTACTATTACTCCACTCACCGACCGCTATCCAGCATACATCTAGAGTATTAAGTTAAAAACAGAGTAACGCCTTAAGCAAGATGACATGATGTAGAGAGATAAATTCATGCAATATGAAATAAACCCCATCTTGTTATCCTCAATGGCAACGATGCAATACGTGCATTGGTGCCCCTTCTGTCACTGGGAAAGGACACCGCAAGATCAAACCCAAAGCTAAGCACTTCTCCCATGGCAAGAACTATCAATCTAGTTGGCCAAACCAAATGGATAATTCGAAGAGACTTGCAAAGATAACCAATCATACATAAAAGAATTCAGAGAAGATTCAAATATTATTCATAGATAGACTTGATCATAAACTCACAATTCATCGGTCTCAACAAACACACCGCAAAAAGAAGATTACATCGAATAGACCTCCACGAGAGAGGGGGAGAACTTTGTATTAAGATTCAAAGAGAGAGAAGAAGCCATCTAGATACTAACTATGGACTCGAAGGTTTGAGGTAAACTACTCACACTTCATAGGAGAGGCTATGATGATGTAGAAGCCCTCCGTGATGACGGCCATCTTCCGGCGGAGCTCCGGAACAGGCCCCAAGATGGGATCTCGGGGATACAGAAAGTTGCGGTGGTGGAATTAGGTTTTTGGCTCCTATTTTGATCGTTTGGGGGTACGTAGGTATATATAGGAGGAAGGAGTACGTCGGTGGAGCTCCGAGGGGCCCACGAGGCAGGGGGGCGCGCCCCCAACCCTCGTGGCCGCCTCTTTTGTTCCTTGGAGCAGTGTCCAAGTCTCCTGGATCACGTTCGGTGAGAAAATCACGTTCCCGAAGGTTTTATTCCGTTTGGACTCCGTTTGATATTTTGTTTCTCCGAAACACTAAAATAGGCAAAAAAAACCAGCAATTCTGGGCTGGGCCTCCGGTTAATAGGTTAGTCCCAAAAGTAATATAAAAGTGGAAAATAAAGACCAATATACTCCAAAACAGTAGATAATATAGCATGGAGCAATCAAAAATTATAGATACGTTGCAGACGTATCAGGCATCCCCAAGCTTAATTCCTGCTCATCCTCGAGTAAGTAAATGATAAAAAGAGAATTTTTGATGCGGAGTGCTACTTGGCATAATTTCAATGCAAATATTCTTAACTGTGATATGAATATTCAGATTAGAAAGACTCAAGACAAAAGTTTATATTGACATAAGAAATAATAATACTTCAAGCATACTAACAAAGCAATTATGTCTTCTCAAAATAACATGGCTAAAGAAAGTTATCCCTACAACATCATATAGTCTGGCTATGCTCTATCTTCACCACACAAAATATTTAAATCATGCACAACCCCGACGACAAGCCAAGCAATTTTTTTCATACTCTAACTTTTTTTAAACATTTTCAATCTTCATGCAATACATGAGCGTGAGCCATGGACATAGCACTATAGGTGGAATAGAATGGTGGTTGTGGAGAAGACAAAAAGGAGAGGATAGTCTCACATCAACTAGGCGTATCAACGGGCTATGGAGATGCCCATCAATAGATATCAATGTGAGTGAGTAGGGATTGCCATGCAACGGATGCACTAGAGCTATAAGTATATGAAAGCTCAAAAAGAAACTAAGTGGGTGTGCATCCAACTTGCTTGCTCATGAAGACCTAGGGCAATTTGAGGAAGCCCATCATTGGAATATACAAGCCAAGTTCTATAATGAAAGATTCCCACTAGTATATGAAAGTGATAACATGAGAGACTCTCTACTATGAAGATCATGGTGCTACTTTGAAGCACAAGTGTGGTAAAAGGGTAGTAACATTGTCCCTTCTCTCTTTTCCTCTCATTATTTTTTTTTATTTGGGCCTTTTTATGGCCTCTTTTTTTGGCTTCTTTGGCCTCTTTTATTTATTTTTCGTCCGGAGTCTCATCCCGACTTGTGGGGGAATCATAGTCTCCATCATTCTTTCCTCACTTGGACAATGCTCTAATAATGATGATCATCACACTTTTATTTTTCTTAGAACTCAACAATTACAACTCGATACTTAGAACAAAATATGACTCTATATGAATGCCTCCGGCGGTGTTCCGTGATATGCAATGAATTAAGAGTGACATGTATGAAAGAATTATGAACGGTGGCTTTGCCACAAATACGATGTCAACTACATGATCATGCTATCAATATGACAATGATGGAGCGTGTCATAATAAAGGAACGGTGGAAAGTTGCATGGCAATATATCTCGGAATGGCTATGGAAATGCCATAATAGGTAGGTATGGTGGCTGTTTTGAGGAAGGTATATTGTGGGTGTATGATACCGGTGAAAGGTGCGCGGTATTAGAGAGGCTAGCAAAGGTGGAAGGGTGAGAGTGCGTATAATCCATGGACTCAACATTAGTCATAAAGAACTCATATACTTATTGCAAAAATCTAGAAGTTATCAAAGCAAAGTATTACACGCATGCTCCTAGGGGGATAGATTGGTAGTAAAATACCATCGCTCATCCCCGACCGCCACTCATAGGGAACACAATCAATAAATAATTCATGCTCCGACTTCATCACATAACGGTTCACCATACTGCATGCTACGGGAATCACAAGCTTCAACACAAGTATTCTTTAAATTCACAACTACTCAACTATAATGACTTCAATATTATCACCTCCATATCTCAAAACAATTATCATGCTTCAATCTTTTCTTAGTATTCAACACACTCAAAAGAAAGTTTCACAAATCTTGAATACCAAGCATATTATTATTAAGCAAATTACCATGCTATTAAGAGACTCTCAAAATAATTTAAGTGAAGCATGAGAGATCAATAGTTTCTTTAAAACAAATCCACCACCGTGCTCTAAAAGATCTAAGTGAAGCATATAGAGCAAAATTACATAGCTCAAAAGATATAAGTGAAGCACATAGAGCAAAACTACTTAGCTCAAAAGATATAAGTGAAGCACATAGAGTATTCTATCGAATTTTAATTCATGTATGGATCTCTCAAAAGGCGTGTACAGCAAGGATCATTGTGGCACACTAACAAACAAAGACACAAATAATACAATATGCTCCAAGCAAAACACATATCATGTTGGTGAATACAAATATAGCTCCAAGTAAAGTTACCGGTAGAAGTAGACGAAAGAGGGGATGCCTTCCGGGGCATCCCCAAGCATTGGCTTTTAGGTGTCCTTAGATTATCTTGGGGGTGCCATGGGCATCCCCAAGCTTATGCTCTTGCCACTCCTTGTTCCACAATCCATCAAATCCTTACCCAAAACTTGAAAACTTCACAACACAAAACTTAAGGCAGAAAACCCGTGAGCTCCGTTAGCGGAAGAAAACAAAAGACCACTTCAAGGTAATGTAATGAACTCATTCTTTATTTATATTGGTGTTAAACCTACTGTATTACAACTTCTATATGGATTATAAACTATTTTACTAGCCATAGATTCATCAAAATAAGCAAACAACACACGAAAAACAGAATCTGTCAAAAATAGAACAGTCCGTAGTAATCTGTAGCTAGCGCAAGCTCTGGGACCCCAAAAATTCTAAAATAAATTTATGGACGTGAGGAATTTATCTATTAATCATCTGAAAAAATAATTAACTAAATAGAACTCTCCAAATAAAAAATTACAGCAGTTCTCGTGAGCGCTAAAGTTTCTGTTTTTGACGGCAAGTTCAACAAGACTTTCCCCAAGTCTTCCCAACGGTTCTACTTGGCACAAACACTAATTAAACACAAAAAAACAACCAAAACAGAGGCTAAATAATTTATTTATTAAATAACATCAATGATAAATATTGGGTTGTCTCCCAACAAGCGCTTTTCTTTAAATCCTTAAAGGTAGGCATTGATAATTTTAATGATGCTCACATGAAAGACAAGAATTGAAGCACAAACAGAGCATCATAAACAATGTGACAAACACATCTAAGTCTAACATAATTCCTATGCATAGGCATTTTATAGGCAAACAAATTATCAAGGCAGGCGAAAACTAGCATATGCCAGGAAGCGGAAAGGAAAAATAGCAATCTCAACATAACGAGAGGTAACTTAGTAAAATGAAAATTTCTACCACCATATTTTCCTCTCTCATAATAATTGCATGTGGGATCATAAGCAAATTCAACAAAATATCTATCACAAAATATTTTCAACACGATCCACATGCATGCAAAGTTGACACTCTTCCAAAATAGTGGGATTGACATTAACTAAAGTCATGACCTCTTCAAACCCACTTTTATCAAAAACTTCATAAGATTGAACATTATCCAAATATGTGGGATCTAAACTTGACACTCTTCCAAACCCACTTTCAGTATTATTGCAAAGACTATTATCAATCTCAAAATCATCATGGGGAGTAAATAAATTTTCAAGATCAAAAGAAGAATCACCCCAATCATGATCATTGCAACAAGTAGAGGACATAGCAAAATTAGCATCCCCAAGCTTAGGGTTTTGCATATTATTAGCACAATTTTCATAAATAGAATTTATAATAAAATCATTGCAATCATGCTTTTTATTCAAAGATATCGTGAATTGCATCATAAAGTAATTCATCACACTTTTCAGATTCACGAATTTCAGGCAAAACCTCATAAAGATAATCTAGTGCACAAAACTCACTAGCAATTGGTTCATCATAATTGGATCTCTTAAAAGGTTAGTAAGTGGATGAGGATCCATAGGTCTTAGGTTCTCTGTTTAGTAATAAATAAACTACTATTCCAACAATACGAGCAAACAAGAATGGGCAAAAGAGGCAAATAGAGATGGAGGATAGAGAGAGAGGGCGAATAAAACAGCAAGGGTGAAGTGGGGGAGAGGAAAACGAGAGGCAAATGGCAACTAATGTAATGCGAGAGATAGGGATTGTGATGGGTACTTGGTATATTGAATTTTTGCGTAGACTCCCCGGCAACGGCACCAGAAATTCTTCTTGCTACCTCTTGAGCTTGCGTTGGATTTCCCCGAAGAGGAAAGGATGATGCAGCAGAGTAGCGTAAGTATTTCCCTCAGTTTTTGAGAACCAAGGTATCAATCCAGTAGGAGCCCACGCTCAAGTCCCTCGTACCTGCACAAAATGATAGCTACTCGCAACCAACGCGATTAGGGGTTGTCAATCCCTTCATGGTCACTTACAAGAGTGAGATCTGATAGATATAATATTTTTGGTATTTTTGGTATAAAGATGCAAAGTAAAAAGTAAAGGCAAAGTAAAAAAGCAAAGCAAGATTAAAGTGATGGAGATTAGTATGATGAGAATAGACCCGGGGGCCATAGGTTTCACTAGTGGCTTCTCTCAAGAGCATAAGTATTCTATAGTGGGTGAACAAATTACTGTTGAGCAATTGACATAATTGAGCATAGTTATGAGAATATCTAGGCATGATCATGTATATAGGCATCACATCCATGACAAGTAGACCGAAACGATTCTGCATCTACTCCTATTACTCCACTCATCGACCGCTATCCAGCATGCATCTAGAGTATTAAGTTAAAAACAGAGTAACGCCTTAAGCAAGATGACATGATGTAGAGAGATAAATTCATGCAATATGAAATAAACCCCATCTTGTTATCCTCGATGGCAACGATGCAATACGTGCCTTGCTGCCCCTTCTGTCACTGGGAAAGGACACCGCAAGATCGAACCCAAAGCTAAGCACTTCTCCCATGGCAAGAACTATCAATCTAGTTGGCCAAACCAAACGGATAATTCAAAGAGACTTGCAAAGATAACTAATCATACATAAAAGAATTCAGAGAAGATTCAAATATTATTCATAGATAGACTTGATCATAAACCCACAATTCATCGGTCTCAACAAACACAGCGCAAAAAGAAGATTACATCGAATAGGTCTCCACGAGAGAGGGGGAGAACTTTGTATTGAGATTCAAAGAGAGAGAAGAAGCCATCTAGCTACTAACTATGGACCTGAAGGTCTGAGGTAAACTACTCACACTTCATCGGAGAGGCTATGATGATGTAGAAGCCCTCCGTGATGACGTCCCTCTTCCGGCGGAGCTCCGGAACAGGCCCCAAGATGGGATCTCGTGGATACAAAAAGTTGCGGCGGTGGAATTAGGTTTTTGGCTCCTGTTCTGATCGTTTAGGGTACGTAGGTATATATAGGAGGAATGAGTACGTCGGTGGAGCTCCGAGGGGCCCACGAGGCAGGGGGCGCGCCCTAGGGTGGGGGGCGCCCCCCACCCTCGTGGCCACCTCTTTTGTTCCTTGGAGCAGGGTCCAAGTCTCCTGGATCACGTTCGGTTAGAAAATCACGTTCCCGAAGGTTTTATTCCATTTGGACTCCGTTTGATATTCCGTTTCTTTGAAACACTGAAATAGGCAAAAAACAGCAATTCTGGGATGGGCCTCCGGTTAATAGGTTAGTCCCAAAAGTAATATAAAAGTGCAAAATAAAGCCCAATATAGTCCAAAACTGTAGATAATATAGCATGGAGCAATCAAAAATTATAGATACGTTGGAGACGTATCAGTAGCGCGGGTTTTAGGTGTATCAGTAGCGCGGTGACTGGCGCTACTAATAAGGCGCTACAGCTAACACGTAGTAGTAGCGCGTGCTCACCAGCACTAATGCTACACAAGTGTAGTAGCAGCGCGTTTAATGGAAGCTCGCTACTGATAATAGCTATAGCGCGCTTCTCCTATGCGCGCTACTGCTACTACCGCGCTGCTGCTAACTGTTCTCCACTCGGTACTGCTAATTTTAGTTGTTTTTTATTTTTTCGGCATATTTGTTTTGTATTTGAACAGGCTTTATAGTAGAATCTTTAGCACATACAAATGTCATCATGATACACATACAAATACCTGCGAGACCACAAATGTAATCATAGCATATACATACAAATAGTCTCATCATAATCATCATCCAACACAAAGTGGTATCTTGTCATCATCTAAAAAATAGCAATACATGCAAGTCTCTAATACTTGCAACTACAACGTCATCCATCTAAACAAAGGTATACGCAAGAAGAGCTATCACTATGAGTGAGAGGGGAACTATGCAGTACATGAGGTGGCGGTTACGAGTCCTCTCTCGCGCTAGCGTGAACCTCAAGTAACTAGCTTCTCCTTCTTGTCTTCTTTTGAAGACTTTATGGATGGCGCCTGAGAACCCATTCACTTGCGCCTGACACTCATGCCACTCGTTGTACATGCCCAGAACCTTTCCTTGGTACATGACATAGCACTTCCATCTCGCCATCAAGAAACTAGGTACCTGTTAGAGATACATGTTCATGAAGAGGATGTACAATCATATATATGCAACAAAATATGCTAGAGCAACACCAAAAAAGAAAGGGTTAGCAACTAGATGCAACATACAGTACGCAAATTAATCAACTAGAGGTACACAGGTCATCGTACGCAAACTAACAAAGTAGCATTACGCAAGTTCGGCAGGGACCGTGGACATCACAAAGTTTCATCGCTACAAAAAGTATACAAGTTCAACTGACACATATCATCATCATAGGCATCATAAATCACTAGAAGTTCCATCCTTCCATATCACCGAGGATGGACCCTAGCTTCTTGAACGGCGTGAGGTCTATACGTTGCATGCCTATGCGAGTTCGGACGTCAGCTCACGATATAGGGCCGTGGTGGAACATCCCCTTCTCATCGACGACTTCTTTCATGATGATCGTCGCAAAGTCGCTTTGGATGCGAAAGAAGTCATCTCTAAGTTTATAATCCGCTTCTCCATGAGATTCTAGCCACTTGTGGATATGATCATCATTTCTGCTTTTCATGCGAAGCTTTTGGTGATCCGTGTTGAACTGAATCATGAGATGGACGATGTAGAATCCATCCTTATTGCTTGGTTTTGGGACATGGATGCAGGAGAAGTTAGTTTTATGCGCGAAACCCATCTTTTTGATCCTTTGTTTCCTGATCTGCATGTGGCCACCTCTAATGCTGAAGCCTTGGAGAGCATCATCTAGAATATTCATTATGTGGGTGTAGTCTTTTTCTCGTAGTCTCTGGAAGGGTCAAAATACACGGCGTGGGAGACTTGCGGGTAAAGAACGATAAGGACGGTGCGCCCGTTGCTGCGGGGAAAAGACACCTCAAATTATTCCCCATATGAGAGAGAAGGAATGATTGAAATGTACGAAAGGGTTGTCCGGAACTGACTTACTTTGGATGATAAGGCACGAGGAAAATTTCCTGGTCCTTATTCTGTACCATGAAGTTTTGGAGGTACTCCCTAGCAGTTTCACGCTCAAAGTCGCCGAGACTCAAGAAAGACTCGTGCATGTAGTACGGATCCACCACACAGATTTGCGAGACTTCTTCACTCTTCATGACGGAGCTCATATGTAGCGCAAAAAGGCGGACGATTGTAAAATTGAGCCGCCTTGTCAGAAACATCTCAAAGATATGGTCAAACCATAGGAAGAACACCTCCGCGGGCCGTGTGTCGACGTAGCACTTCCCCTCAGGCACACGAGCCGCGTATGTCGGATATCTTGGATCCTTTGAGGCTAGTAGGCTTTTCTCAGTCGACAACACATGGTCGTGCAGTCTCCTGAGATCCCCTGATAGTGCCTCCAGCGGTTTCGGCGGTAGCATCGGCTCGCCCGTGAGATGGAACATGGCCGCACCTTTCACGGGTACACGCTCTTCAGAATGCATCGTCTGGCTCCTTTGTGCTCTGGCTTGTTTGGAGGCAGTTATCTTGCCCGATCTCTTCCTCTCCTTTTTCTTGGGCACACCTTCCAGACCCTTCCTTAACCCCTGCCCCAGGGTTCCCGGGCTAAGCACTGTACGACCCCCGGATAGTTGAGCCTGTGTTGAGGCGACATCTTCAGGCGTGTCCTGTGAGGAATTCATGAAGAGAGACTTTTTGCAATCCTTCCAACGACCTTCCTGCCCGGGCATATCATCCATATCCTCATTAGCATGCTGATAGCCCGATTCGTCATATGGTTGACTCATTAGATCCATGTCACATTCATGCGCGTTTGTATTGAGGAAACCCATAGGGTCGACCTCCGTCTCATCATCCATTCTCTGTTCTACAGGACTGATTACATCAGCCAGTACTATTGCACCCCCTTCATCACATCGTCCGCCGCTCTCACTCGCCACTACAGGAGCTGGTAATTGCGTAGGCGGGGTGGTGGTCTCCACACATACTTGTTGATGTGTGGTTATTGGTGTGCTCTCGGCCGGCTCCAGACGAATAAGATTCTTTGGCCATAGCAGCACCCAACCCTTGCAGTTTCCAATCTATGGTGGGGTCTTGTCGTCCTCTCCCACGGGATATACCGGAGGAGGCAAATGCTCGTGCCCCGATTTCACACTGGACAAGTTAACCCTGAAGTGCCCAGCGGGGATCGGCTGGTTGTGGAACGTGGGTTGCATGGGGTTCATTATCATCCCCTTTCCCACGTCCACCTTCTGGCCTTTGATCAAGTAGAGTATGGTGCACGGGGTTTCTTCGCCCTGCAAACACATATGTCTATGGCGTAAAACATCCAAAAGGCAACGAAAATGGAATATTCTATATATATATATATATGTTGGTGCGACATGTAATTACCGTGACAGCGTCGAGCTCAGCCAAATACGAAGGCCCACCTAGCGCGCTAGAGACTGAGGACGGGCTGCTATGAGCGGGAGCGACCGCGAGAGGAGGCTCGGTTGCGTGACAAAGTGATGGTGCGGTGTTGTTGTTGTTCATGGAGTTGCTCCCGACGAAACTGGGCATCGGGAAATCATGTACCGTCTTGTCTGGATTTTCCTTCATCCAGTTGATGATAGCTGGAACCAAGTTAGTAGCGAAATCATTTGTGCAGGCAGTTACAGCTGCATTGACTGCCTGGTGTACCAACTCATTTTTCTCCTCGGATGTTTTTTTCGCGTCTTCAGCTGCTTTTTTCTCGACCGCAAGCTTCACCTTTGCGTCGATGTCCGCCTGACTAAACTTCTTTTTTTGCTTCTTGGCCTCCAGGCCCTCATTGTAAAACACCTTCCATGTGGCGCCGTCTCCAGCACCATGCACATGACCATATTGCGGCCGCTGGCCCAAAGGGAGTCCCTTAAGTTCGTTCAAGGCCCGGTTGAGAGGGGTGTCCCACTTGGGCCTCGTCGGAGAAGTAGGGCTTTCGGCTGCAAGCTGGTGATGCTTCTCCAGTAGTCTAATCAATTTCCTCGTGATCTGGTCCGTGTAAAAAACCCTTTTCTCCTTGTCCCACTTGTAGCGGGCCCTGATGAAGTCACGCTCCAAGGGGTTGGTGAACTTCGCGAAGGGGTCTGGGAGACCCGCGGCTTCACGTTCCGCGTCCTCCTTATCCCATATGGGCCTTTTACCGAGGTAGCCACGGCTTCCGAGGCGATGCTTCCCCGTGTTCCTTTGCTGAAGGCTCTTGAATTTCGCAGCCTTAGCCTTGGCTGCCTCAGTAGCGCAAGTGTCCTTGAACTTTTCAAACTCCTCTTCCGTAAGTGTCAGATTTTCCTCCAGAGTCTTGGACAGGGGTTCGTCAGCCTCAATAGCTCATTTCACCCTCCCTTTCCAGGAGGCCAAATCATTGCTAAACATGCCCATGGCGTGATTGTTAATCTTTTTCATCTTCGGATCATCCACCGTTGTTCTATGTTATCATCCCCGTCGGGGAACTTGAATCTCTTGTGCAACTTCGTTAGGAGCAACCGCGTCAAATGTTCTTTACTCCTTAAGTCATCGTCGTTGATGCTCGCGCATTCCCGTATGATGCATCCTAATTGGTTCCCATAGCACTTGCGAGGTTCTTCCGGCTCTAATGGCTCAAACTTGCCAGGTGCCATCTTTGTGATCACAAGTCGTCCAATCCCTAGTTTTCTAGGTTTTCGTATCCTCTGCTTCTTATGCTTCCTCTTTTCGGTAGTGGCATCGGCGCCGGTACCTTCCCCGTCGGTATCTTCCCCGCCGGTACCTTCCCCGCCGGTCTCGGCGCCGCAATCGGTGCCGGCGCCGTCGGTGTCGATGTCGGCGTCAGTACCATCATCGAGGCCGACCTGCAAACCTTGCTTAGCAGTCAAATAGTCGAGGTACTCTTGTTCACCCTCATAATCCATCTCGTCTGCATCTTGGTCAGAAGACTCAGTTTCTTCGTTGTTTGACATGTTTCCTTGTCACGACCGGGTTTTCCGGGTATAAATTCCCATAAAAAGACCGTCGTGCTCATCAGCCCCAGGATTACTGTTAGCTGATGAGGCTCCAACTTGATACAGAAATCTCAAGCAAAATACGAAATATGTAGTACAAGACCATTCTGGCCTGTGAGTACAACAATTGGGTTTCTAGTGGTTGATGGCGGAAGCGGTTTGTGAGACATCAGTGTCTATGGGACTCCATTTCCCACAGGAACAGCTGACCAGGTTAACTCCTATCTTCGCGAGGCTGCTATCACCGTTGCTTAGGTGTCGAGGCTGTCATCGCCACGCTCCTCTCCAAGCAGAAATCTGGCCAAGACAATAGCCAGGGACAAGCCAGTGAGTACTTTGAATGTACTCGCAAACATTAAGAACACAGGTATAATATAGTTGATAATCATGCACTGAAAAATTCCATGATCACATCGTCAGTCATAAATAAAACATCTTTATGCATGCAAGTAGGTTATTTTCATGCAACATGAATAAGCAGTAATAGAGTGGGAATTAAAATGCCGCAGTCGGGCGTCTGAGCGACACCACATAAAGGGCTTTAAAAGAAATGCCACAGTCGGGCGTCTGAGCGACACCACATAAAGGGCTTTAAAAGAAATGCCACAGTCGGGCGTCTGAGCGACACCACATAAAGGGCTTTAAAAGAAATGCCACAATAGGGCGTCTGAGCGACACCACATAAAGGGCTTTAAAAGAAATAATCACAATGAATATCCAGGAGGTAGAACCGTCCAGGGATACTCGATAATATAAATAATGCAACGGGTTAGTCCATCACAAAATAATAATCATGGTCCTCGTAAGTAACCAGTCGGTCTCCAAGTTTGGTTTAGCAATATCTCACCTCCGAAGACCGACACTAAGACCAACACTTGACCCATCCCAGACTGTAATCCTTAACCATGGACACGGCTATTCCAATAGGTTTAATCTCTGCAGAGGGTGTACTCTTTACCCACGAGTAACGGATTCCTTTAGTCCATCGGGACTAATTCCGTCTACGGCCTTTTAGTTGAAAACACGCCTAACTTGCACACACCAGCTTAACTCATCGGTGTCTGGAATCACCCACGACACTTGTTAAGCAAAACTCTAAGTGGGGAGGCTACAACCTCGCGTAGCATGGGATCAAATTTATATCGCGCGCTCTAAGGGGTGGCCTCCCCTCTCGGTCCCAACCGGAAACACCCATGCCCCCGGACCAGGTGGCCTGCCTACCGGCTACAACCGATATCTTCCACCATGGCCTCTCTGTACGGTGTGTGCTTGAAAGGGGTTGACGACTTACTGAACCATACCCTACCTGCGGCAGGGACAAGTGGTAGAACATAGCAAGTATGGGGGTTACTAGAACAAGACTCGGTCCACGGTCGACTCAGGAGGTTTATAAATTCCCTGCATGACATGTATAACAAATATAATTCAACCAACATAATCACCACTCAATATACCTTACCATGCCCTACCGGACATAACCGTCCCGACGGGGACCGGCGACAAGCTCACTCCTACCCAAGGCAGAGGCTTTCCCGGATTCCTTTCCGGCATGCATGCAAGGCACATGAGGATGATTACCATCACAAGTATATTCATTTCCAATAGCAAGGAAATAACTAATATGCATTCATGCAGATGATCATATCACATGAAATAACAAGTTCTCCGATATAAGGTGGTGTTATAAACGTGTCAACTAGCATGCCAAAAATATTATTCCGGGGTTTAGAATGCTTGCCATGGTGTGGAGAGGTGGGGGTGCTCTCCAAAATTTTTTGAAAGCTTTCTTCTCTTCCAAAATCCTATTTTCAAAAATATGCAAATAACACATATTTCAAAAACAGTACAAAAACGTTGTTTGGAAATTTTTCAAATAAATCTTAAAATAAACTAGACAATATTTGAGAGATGTAGGAAAAAGAATTAATTCATTTGGAGTTACATTTAAAAAGTTATAGGCAGTCAAAGTTATGGTCAAAATCTGTTATCTAAAATAAAACAGAAAAGAAAACGTTTCAGAGGGGAATACGCTTTCGGAGCGGGGGAAACGTACTGGGGTGGATTACGCCTTCACTTAACCCACGTGGATAGGTACAGGATCACTGACAGTGGGTCCAGGGGGCCCACTGGTCAGGTTTGACCAGTCGCCTTTCCCTCTCCTTCCTCTGCCCGAGAGGGGGCGGGACTCCGGCGATGCTCGCCGGTGAACGGCGGCACCGTTCGGGAAACGGAGGTCACCTGTGGGCTCAGGGGATCAAGGCGGCCAATCCGGTAGTCGATATGGTCTCGGGGGTGGACGGAGCTGCCGGCGGCGAGCTTCGCGGCGGGCGGAGGCCGTCGGGGAAGGTGATTTTTCTCTCGCGGTGAGCCCTGTTCAAAATCGAGCAGGGGAACTGGTTCACGGGAGTAAGAGGAAGCTCTTGGTGAAGAGAACGGAGAGGGGGAGGTACTAGAGGTGCCGGATTGGCCGAGGCGGTGGCGGCGGCAGGAGTTGCCGGAGATGAGGAAGGAGGCCTTCCCGGGTCAAATACGAGCTAGGGGAGTGCCATTGAGGTGGCCTGAGGTTGCCTGCATGCTCGGGGGAGTTCGGGGACCTCCTTTTATAGCACGACGAGGTCGGTTCCGCGGTGGTGGATGAGGATGTCGGCGAACCGCCTCTCTGTGGCTTGCAGGGCAACGTGGCGGGGCTGGGGATGGCGGCAGGAGCTAGTGGACAAGCGGGCACTGCTCTAGGAGCGAGCTGGCGAGCGGGAGAGGCTCGGGCGGCGCCGACATGAGAAGGGGCTGTCAGGCGGCCGCGGCGGCTAGCTCTTGGCCTGCCGGGGCGCGGCGAGGGGCGGCTTGGCGTTTTGCGGTGAGGAGGGACGTGCGTGGCGTGGCTCTGCAGTGGTGGCAAGGCCAGGGGCGCGACGCGTAGTCTCGGGCGCGGCACGTGCAAAACACGTGCCAAACGCACGCTCTGCTCGCACTCCGGGCGTGCACAGGATGTGCTCGACGTAATGCCAGAGCATGCTAGAGGTCGCGGTTGAGGCTGGGAAGAAACAGGGCTAGGTTAGGGTTAGATAGAGGGTGAATGGGCATGGTGGTTAGGTCAGGTGGCCAAGTTCACAATGTAAACTTGAATCCATGCCAAATCTGGCTATGCACACAGGGTGTTTGTCAAAATGCCAAGGGCATCTAGGCAATACTTGGGGTGGCCAAAATCTCCAGATCAAGGTCTCCTTAGATGAATGAGAAGGTGGTGAGGTTAGTTGGCCAAAAGCAGAAACTTGTTAGTGCAAGTTTTGCAAAAACTTCAATCCTGGACAGAAGATAAATGACATTATTTCATGAACCAAAAATATTCAAATGGGTGCATGCTCCTGGATTTAGGGGTTTGGTAGGGCTGTCTACAAGTAGGAGAAAGCACAAGATCATTGGAGCAAAATTAAATAGGGTTGTAGTAGAAATCACAAGGCTGGACCAGAATGAAAATGAGGTTGATTCACTCAAATTTTTCAAAGAACAGCACTAGGTTTTTGCATAATGTTGAATCATATGCTACTACCAATATCCCATAATTTTGGTGGAGGCTAGAAAGAAATATTTAAATGGGTTGTAGTGCAAAATTGCACTCTGGACCATAGAAGGAAAAATTGATGCAGAGCTCAAAATATTACATTAATAAAAGATATTTTTGTATAAAAGTGATTTAAAAACATCACATGACATCTCCAAATTTTGGTTGGAATTTTAAGTGAACTTATCAAATGGTTGTAGTTCAAATATGGCCATATAACCTTGAAAAACCATTTTTCAAGAAAATAAAGATCAAGCAATTTAATTAGTTAATTAGTTATACTGATAAAAGAAAAGTTTTTCTTGAGAGGTTAAACAAGTCCAATAACATATTTGAAAGGTTTTCACTCTGGGGAAAAACTCCATAATAACAAGGGAGAAAATGGTTCAAAAATCAAAAGGGAGCCCAGAAAATAAAAGTTTTAATTCCTGGCAAAAAATTTAATTTAATAAAACAAGGCCAAAATTTTGGGGTGTCACAACACTACCCCCCTTAAGAAAAATCTCGTCCTCGAGATTTGTTAAAAGCTGTTTTAAGAAAATTATACGCAATAAAAATGTGGCTACAGTGAGAGGGCAATAAGTGGTGGAAAACCACAGTGTGAAAACTGGTGCTGCGTGGAAAAATCTACGGTTCGGGACAAAACGTGAGATTTCCACGCTGGATATAAATTTAGAATAACTTCTAAATTTAAATATACGCTGGTCGTACCCGAGAGCACAGTGCTCTCTCTGGCCGACAGGTGGACCCGGGGCCCACTGTCAGCCTCTTCTTCTCCCTCTGGTTCTCTCTTCTTCCTCTCTCCTGCGCGCTTTCCCGCGCTTTCTCCACCGGCGACGCCTAGCGCGTAGGGCATCTAGGCCGTACCGTGGTAGTGCGCGGTGTGCTAGCTTCTGGTGCAGCGTGCACTCACCTCGCGGGCCAGCGTGCTGTCAGCACTGCTCGCGGATTCGTCTCCAAACACCGGCGATCGGCGATGAGCGGCGTTGGTGGACTTCGCCCACCGTACACCGAGCTCGATCTATAAAACGGCCGGGGTGCCCCTCTCTTCTTCCTCACACCTGGCCTCACTTCTCCTCCTCCTTCTTCCTCCATTACTGCTTACAAAAGCTCGGGTTAGGCTCTAATGGCGGAGGCGATACCGGACTGGTTTGCGATCCTGATAGGCGTAGGGCTAGCGACACTGCTGGGGCTCTCCATGCTCCTATGCGCGATGATCCTCGACGAGCGTCGCGACGCTGCTGCTCGGGTGTTGGCTCTCCGCAGTGGTGGTGATCACGAGGAGTAGATGGGGTGTGCCGGGTGCTAACCGTTGTTAGGGGGTGATTAGCTGGATGCAACACTGTTGCAAAGTTTTCCAAACAGTGTATGTGTCCGAATGATTATGGTTGTGAGTCTGCTGCCGTGGTGCTGTGTGAAATTAATTAATCCACGTCGTGGGAAGGTGCAGATGTAGCAACTCAGGGAAAAGAAATCTCACTCCAGGATCTTGCGAGGGAAAAACAATTAATTTAAAGGAGCATAAACCACAACAAAAACTACACACATTAGTAGAAGCCAAATAATTTACTCGTCGTACAAACTCAGGGTATCACGCATAAGTCACACACATAAATAAATGTTGCAATAATGAACACCGCAGCGACGTCTAAAATGGGAATGGTAACTGGACGGGGTCCCTAGAAAACGTCTTCAGTACTGGGATACAATCCTCTTCTATCGGGGGGAGTGGATTGACCAGTCGATGCACGTGTCTCTCCTGGTCGAGCCTTAATGCTCTGCCGATGGCGATCTGAGGATTTAAATCTGCGAGGCTCTGGAGATAACCCATCACACGTTGGGTTAAATGCTCTTGAGCGATGACGTACTGGACAAGGTTGGCCAGGACTGGGTCTCTCTCAAATCGTCCACCGGGAAAAGATGTCACTCCTCCGGGTGCTGCATGGCTCGGGAAGTATAATACCCTCGTTCGCTGGCATAGGGTACCGCAAATCGAAGGCAAGCAAGCGCTTCGTATGCAATAGCTTCCATGGCCATATGTGGGGTTAGCATAGATTTCCCCACGAAGGAGACCTCCGTTGGGTCTTGGTTTGAGTTTACAGGAGGGATGTGTACTGCTGCCCAATATCTCGAGGTGGAAGGGGTGATTCTTGATTTGAACAGCTCGTACTTGGGTGGCTGGGTAGTGCCCATGGTACTGTAGGTTAAATCCCGCAATATCTTGACAAAACTACCTGGGGTTGCATCTGGGGTTCTCAGATAAATGCTAGGGCTCGGCATGGCAAGAAATGGTTGTGAGGGTGGTGCACAAGGTGAGAGGTGCTTGGCAAGGTCACGCGGTTGCCTTTTTATAGCACCGGAGCTGGGTCATTTTTACCAAGGTGAATGGTAAAGAAAATTTTCAGCTCTGTTCCAAGGGTCGGGGTCAAGCCACAGATTCACACATTTCACTATAGTGATGTGTTACTGTGGGGTTGACGGGGTGATTTTGGTAACTGTGTCCGGGATAGAAATCTTATACTGCATACTGGCGTATCCAGGCAAGGCTACCATTAAAACAGAGGCACAACAACAGGCGGCATTAAATTACAAGGCCACACGATTACAAAGCGAGGGTACACTGGGACTCGATACGACTCGGGTGACTTAGTCTACCTCGTTTACATCCAAGCGGGCGTGCCTTGAGGCTCCTCCACGGGTCTCGTCGTCGGAATTAGCTGGAGTGGGTTGAGGGGCTGCAGGCTCGGGGTAGCGATGAGGACCATCTCGGGGATTGTTGGCCATAATCCCGTTGGAGTGTGCTCCCAATATGCGACGAAGCACTTCTGGGGTTATCGCAGCACCTTGGCCGATGGCTGGGGCGGACCTCAGGGACTCGATCGGGTGTCCAAACAGCACGACTGGGTTGTCGGCGTTGGGCTCGTTCTCTTCTCTCGCCGGGCTCGACGAACCAGCTCTCCACGAGCTGCGATTAGATCAATAGTGATTTGATCGCACAGTTCCTCTAGTGCACTTACATAGCGCACTAGGTGCAACAATGCAGGATCTGTCTCGTGATCTCCGTTGGCAACTTGGGGTGGTCTACCATACCCTTCATGTCTGGGGTAGTAGTGGAACGAGCGACATTTAACTCTGGGCGACAAGTGCCGGAGATGAACTATAGCCTCTCGAGCAGCTAGTTGGATGGCTTGTGTCTCAAAGGAAGTTGTTCTTCCAGTGAACCTGTAGGGGCGCTCGGGCTCTAGACCCCTACCGTAGATGTGTACAGTGGCCCAGAATTGACGGCTCTCACCGCTCATGGGTCCTTGGTACACAACATATTCTGGGGGCTCTTCTAACGCATAGGCACGACGGGTGAGGTTTGCGAGTATGGTCACAAAGCCTCCAAGGTTGGTTGCTGTGGTCTCATTGTGTACGACAGGGCCAGGCATTGTAGCTTGGTTTGGGGTAGAGGCTGTGTTGTGCTGTGTTTGGGCTAGCATGCCCCTTTTATAGGAAAAAGGGGACGGAGTCTTCCTTTGCACGCTTGCGAGAAAGGACTATTTAAGATTCAATCACCGGCGCATGAGCGACAGGTTAGGTTGATAGGTTGGGCACCGACTGCCAAAAGGTGTTGGGTCACTATGTGGCTATCTTGCACGAGAAGCTTGGCTGCGGTTTGGTTATGGTTTGGTGGGTTGGTTTGCCTAAGTTTATAGACCCGGCTAAGATAGGATTAGCTAATGGTCAGCCTGGCTCTGGTACCAAGTCTGTCGCGACCGGGTTTTCCAGGTATAAATTTCCAGAAAAAGACCATCGTGCTCATCAGCCCCAGGATTACTGTTAGCTGATGAGGCTCCAACTTGATACAGAAATCTCAAGCAAAATACAAAATATGTAGTACAAGACCATTCTGGCCTGTGAGTACAACAATTGGGTTTCTAGTGGTTGATGGCGGAAGCGGTTTGTGAGACATCAGTGTCTATGGGACTCCATTTCCCACAGGAACAGTTGACCAGGTTAACTCCTATCTTCGCGAGGCTGCTATCACCGTTGCTTAGGTCTCGAGGCTGTCATCGCCACGCTCCTCTCCAAGCAGAAATCTGGCCAAGACAATAGCCAGGGACAAGCCAGTGAGTACTTTGAATGTACTCGCAAACATTAAGAACACAGGAATAATATAGTTGATAATCATGCACTGAAAAATTCCATGATCACATCGTCAGTCATAAATAAAACATCTTTATGCATGCAAGTAGGTTATTTTCATGCAACATGAATAAGCAGTAATAGAGTGGGAATTAAAATGCCACAGTCGGGCGTCTAAGCGACACCACATAAAGGGCTTTAAAAGAAATGCCACAGTCGGGCGTCTGAGCGACACCACATAAAGGGCTTTAAAAGAAATGCCA
>NC_041388.1:208648283-208653086 GCF_002162155.2 Triticum dicoccoides
AGTCACAAAAGATAAATGAAACTCTGATGCGTGCAAGCAAGTTATTTATAAAAACGCAATAACATGGTAGTATTAAAATTTATGAAACAAATAACAAGCAATGCCACAGTCGGGCGTCTGAGCGACACCGCATAAAGGGCTTTAAAAGAAATGCCACAGTCGGGCGTCTGAGCGACACCACATAAAGGGCTTTAAAAGAAATGCCACAGTCGGGCGTCTGAGCGACACCACATAAAGGGCTTTAAAAGAAATGCCATAGTCGGGCGTCTGAGCGACACCACATAAAGGGCTTTAAAAGAAATGCCACAGTCGGGCGACTGAGCGACACCACATAAAGGGCTTTAAAAGAAATGCCACAGTCGGGCGTCTGAGCGACACCACATAAAGGGCTTTAAAAGAAATGCCACAATCGAGCGTCTGAGCGACACCACATAAAGGGCTTTAAAAGAAATAATCACAATGAATATCCAGAAGGTAGAACTGTCCAGGGATACTCGATAATATAAATAATGCAACGGGTTAGTCCATCACAAAATAATAATCATGGTCCTCACAAGTAACCAGTCGGTATCCAAGTTTGGTTTAGCAATATCTCAACTCCGAAGACCAACACTTGACCCATCCCAGACTGTAATCCTTAACCATGGACACGGCTATTCCAATAGGTTTAATCTCTGCAGAGGGTGTACTCTTTACCCACGAGTAACGGATTCCTTTAGTCCATAGGGACTAATTCCGTCTACGGCCTTTTAGTTGAAAACACGCCTAACTTGCACACACCAGCTTAACTCATCGGTGTCTGGAATCACCCACGACACTTGTTAAGCAAAACTCTAAGTGGGGAGGCTACAACCTCGCGTAGCATGGGATCAAATTTATATCGCGCACTCTAAGGGGTGGCCTCCCCTCTCGGTCCCAACCGGAAACACCCATGCCCCCGGACCAGGTGGCCTGCCTACCGGCTACAACCGATATCTTCCACCATGGCGTCTCTGTACGGTGTGTGCTTGAAAGGGGTTGACGACTTACTAAACCATACCCTACCTGCGGCAGGGACAAGTGGTAGTACATAGCAAGTATGGGGGTTACTGGAACAAGACTCGGTTTACGGTCGACTCAGGAGGTTTATAAATTCCCTGCATGACATGTATAACAAATATAATTCAACCAACATAATCACCACTCAATATACCTTACCATGCCATACCGGACATAACCGTCCCGACGGGGACCGGCGACAAGCTCACTCCTACCCAAGGCAGAGGCTTTCCCGGATTCCTTTCCGGCATGCATGCAAGGCACATGAGGATGATTACCATCACAAGTATATTCATTTCCAACAGCAAGGAAATCACTAATATGCATTCATGCAAATGATCATATCACATGAAATAACAAGTTCTCCGATATAAGGTGGTGTTATAAACGTGTCAACTAACACACCAAAAATATTATTCCGGGGTTCAGAATGCTTGCCTTCATGGTGTGGAGAGGTGGGGGTGCTCTCCAAAATTTTTTGAAAGCTTTCTTCTCTTCCAAAATCCTATTTTCAAAAATATGCAAATAACACATATTTCAAAAACAGTAAAAAAAGTTGTTTGGAAAATTTTCAAATAAATCTTAAAATAAACTAGACAATATTTGAGAGATGTAGGAAAAAGAATTAATTCATTTGGAGTTAGATTTAAAAAGTTATAGGCGGTCAAATTTGTGGTCAAAATCTGTTATTTAAAATAAAACAGAAAAGAAAACGTTTCAGAGGGGAATACGCTTTCGGAGCGGCGGAAATGTACTGGGGTGGATTACGCCTTCACTTAACCCACGTGGATAGGTACAGGGTCACTGACAGTGGGTCCAGGGGGCCCACTGGTGAGGTTTGACCAGTCGCCTTTCCCTCTTCTTCCTCTGCCCGAGAGGGGGCGGGACTCGGGCGATGCTCGCCGGCGAACGGCGGCACCGTTCAGGAAACAGAGGTCACCTGTGGGCTCAGGGGATCGAGGCGGCCACTCCGGTAGTCGATATGGTCTCGGGGGTGGACGGAGCTGCCGGCGGCGAGTTTCGCGACGGGCGGGGACCGTCGGGGAAGGTGATTTTTCTCCCGCGGTGAGCCCTAATCAAAATCGAGCAGGGGAACTGGTTCACGGGAGTAAGAGGAAGCTCTTGGTGAAGAGAACGGAGAGGGGGAGGTACTAGAGGTGCCGGATTGGCCGGGGCGATGGCGGCGGCAGGAGTTGCCGGAGATGAGGAAGGAGGCCTTCCCGGGTCAAATGCGTGCTAGGGGAGTGCCATTGGGGTGGCCTGAGGTTGCCTGCGTGCTCGGGGGTGTTCGGGGACCTCCTTTTATAGCGCGACGAGGTCGGTTTCACGGTGGTGGATGAGGATGCCGGCGAACCGCCTCTCTGTGGCTTGCAGGGCAACGTGGCGGGGCTAGGGATGGCGGCAGGAACTAGCGGACGAGCAGGCACTGCTCCAGGAGCGAGCTGGCGAGCGGGAGAGGCTCAGGCGGCGCCGAGATGAGCAGGGGCTGTCGGGCGGCCGCGGTGGCTAGCTCTTGGCCTGCCGGGGCGTGGCGAGGGGCGGCTTGGCGTGTTGCGGTGAGGAGGGACGCGTCGTCTCGGGCGCGGCACGTGCAAAACGCGTGCCAAACGCACGCTCTGCTCGCGCTCCGGGCGTGCACGGGACGTGCTCGACATAATGCCAGAGCATGCTAGAGGTCGCGGTTGAGGCTGGGAAGAAACAGGGCTAGGTTAGGGTTAGATAGAGGGTGAATAGGCATGGTGGTTAGGTCAGGTGGCCAAGTTCACAATGTAAACTTGAATCCATGCCAAATCTGGCTATGCACACAGGGTGTTTGTCAAAATGCCAAGGCCATCTAGGCAATACTTGGTGTCAGGGAAACTGATCCACGAACACCTATGGGGATCGGCGGACCGAACCCCTTTCGGTTCGATGAGGGAGGAGGTTGAACAAAGAGCAGATTGAGGCAGTACACGCGGGCGGTTTTACCAAGCTTCGGGCCGCACGGATGCGTAAAACCCTACTGCTGCTTGTTTGTGTGTGTTGAATCTTTGCTCAGGAGCGATTGACGCTATCAGACTGAGCGTGGGAGTGTTTCTGGTGTTTCTAATGAGCCGAACCGGCCGAACCTCTTCTACGTTGCGCTTGGGCCTCCTTTTATATTCTCAAGGGGTCACCCACAGGTGGCAACATAGACTAGAAGGGTAAAAATGGAAAAGGATGCGGTAGGTGCAGCTACCGCTACTGTGGATACAGTGCACCCTACCTAACTCTGACGGCAGGGGACAAGGGCATTAAATGCCTGTCTGAGTCTCCTAAACAGTGCAAGAGGTGATCGTTAGGAGCGCCACCGTTTGCCACGATGGGCTTCTCTTCATCTCCGCTTGCCACCACGTACCCCTAGCTGCACGGCCTCCTGCCACGTGTGCTTGGGAGAGTCCTAGAGCGACACGTTAGCAGGTGTGCTGGAGCGCGGGCACGAAGTGGGGGTTTCCCGCGGCAAGCTCCTTGCCGCGGCCGTCGTCTTGTCGCGTCCGGAAGCTTGTCGCTCGCCGGATCTTGCCGGGACGCAGGGCGCGTCGCGGCAAGCTTTCTTGGTATGCCTTGAGTGGCCTTCCCAGCAAGCTCCTCTTGCCGGGGTCTTGTCTCTTCCCGGCAAGATCCTCTTGCCGAGGCCTTGGTTGGCCTTCCTGGCAAGCTCCTCTTGCCGGGGCCTTGGCTCTTCCCTGCAAGATCCTTTTGCCGGGGCCTTGGTTGGCCTTCCCGGCAAGCTCCTCTTGTCGGGGCCTTGGTTGGCCCTCCCGGCAAGCTCCTCTTGCCGGGGCCTTGGTTTGTGTACTTTGTTCTTGAATGGTCTTCAAGGGAACCACGGAGGGTCTTGGCGGTCACCCGGCAAGCCTTGCCGCGGGGTGCTGCAACTGCCCGTGCACGAGTTCGGGATACTAGGGTACCCCTACTCTAGTACACCGACAGGAGCCCCCGGGCCTGGGCCATACACGGTGCCGAGCGCTGTTGGGCCAGGCCCAAAACAGTGCACGGGCACGCGCGGCCTAGGTCACGCCGCATATCTCTCCGCTCCCACTACGCACGCCCAGAACGGCACGCGTCAAACGCGACGTCGTGGATGATGCGGGCGGCGTGCGCGGGGCCAAGCTCCTCGAGCATGCGTCAAGCCACGATGATGAGGACGGTTCACGCCCTCCTCCCTGAACGGAGGTAGGCGTGGGGGCGTGGTGCATTTACTGGATGGGGCCGGTGCGCGGTTTTCGGGACGCCCACTCCCCGTGATCACGGGGCGGTGCGAGGCTGCCTCATTTGTCGCCTTGGTTCTGCATCCCCGCCACGCGGCTTCCATGCGCTTGGGGTCACGGACGGTGGAAGTGGGGAACTGGGCCGTCGCGAGCAGAGGTAGCGGGTTGGCCCCGACTCCCTGCTCTTCCCATGCCTTGATTCGCTGAGCGGGGCGGCCGAGCCCCCACCTCGCTCCTTTATAAAGAGCGGGAGGGGAGCACAGAAATCCGCACTCTCTCAGCTCCTCCTTTCTTCAGCTTCTGCTCCCCTTTCTCTCATCCGCCATGGAGAAAGGGAACCCAGGCCCTTCGTCGGTGGCGGCGAGGGTCGCCGCCAGACAGCGTATCTCTCCCTCTTCCGCGCCCGTAGTGGCAGAGCCAGCCATAAGGGGAAGAGGGAGGGGGCGAGGTCGCGGACGAGGTTGAGGACGAGGTCGAGGCGCTCGGGGAAGAGGCGGGCGGGGCGGCGCGCCAGCTTCGCCTCCGCCGGCGGCTC
>NC_041388.1:208653305-208665865 GCF_002162155.2 Triticum dicoccoides
GAGTTCTTCGTCAAGCTGCGCCGGGCGCCTCGTCGTCGCCTCCGTCTCCCAGCTCCGTTTGCGAGCGTGTTGGAGTTGGACCCGCCCAAGACGCTGAGACTACACATGAGGGGCTGTGGGATCAGCGGCACGCGAGTCCGCGTTGTATTCCCAGCCCCTAATGTGATGTATCTTGACTGAGGGTGGAAGACGTTTGCCCCTATCCACAGCCTGATGGAGGGGTTTACCCTCCATTTTAAGTTGATGGAGGGCGATCTCCTCTCCGTCAAGGTCTTCGGGTGCTTCAGCACTCGGGCGAAGTGCTGCGTGGACAGCTCCTCCGATAGCGAAGACTCCTCCTCGAGCGAGAGTGACGAGGAGGAGAGCGACAGCGACGATGAGGGTAGCGGGCGGCAGGGTGGCGGGTCCGACTAGGCGTCGGGCGCCGCTTTGCGCGGCACCGGCGACCCCATCATCCGCGTCGCCAGCTTCTTGAACTCCCCGGGGTCGTCTCCTTGGGCGGCTGGCGTAGGGAGGCTGCGGAAGGGGAAGAGGGCTGGCGACAAGGCCGTCAGGTCGGAGTACGAGGGCGCGGCGCCCTCGACAGCATGCTGACGTCCTGCCGCCCCGTCTTCGAGCCCTGCTTCCAGCGCTGCCATCGCCGTCCAGCCTTCGGACGGCCCCCGGGATGTTCTCTTGGTGTCTTCTGGCACCCGTAGCTCGCCTAGGCGCTCCTTTTGCCCTTTTCGCCTCCTTGACCTACCTCCTGAGGATAGGGACAGGAAAGGGATTACGGGTATCTTATCTTTTTAATTTGTAAGCCTTCGGGCCTTAGCTGTATCTAAAACTTGTAATCCTCTCTTTCATGTTTTTCATCCTCTATGGACTTACCTGAGTGGGATGTTTTTTTAATGAAAAGGGGATGCTTGCCGGGTTATTTGTCTCGCGGGTTGAACCCACGCCAAGGAGAAAATCCTTGGTATCCCTCGGACAGACATTTCATCTCCCGGCAACAGGCCCTGCCGCCTTCCCACGTCGCTCGACCTTTCTCACGCTTTTGACGGAGGCAGGAACGAGGTGGGTGCGGTCTCCTCGTTTCATCCCTTTGCTGCCGCGACTACGACCAAACTTGGCCCCGAGAACGAGCCCCAGGGCCTAGAGTTGAGGGAGCACGGCAGTTTTCGGGAAGAAACATGGTTTCGCATTCCCCAGTCCATAAGAGGATGCATGATTAGGGATAAAAGACTTATCTGATATTGCAGCCCCCGGCAACTCTGGTTTGCCGTGGACGACTCTTGGCACTCGCAGCCCCCAGCGATACTGGCTTGCCGGGAAGGCTTTTATCTTCCAGCAGAGAACTTTGACGTTCTCGATGCCGGCTTCCGGCAAGCTTGTTGCCAGGAAGGCTTTTATCTTCGGCAGAGAACTTTGACGTTCTAGATGCCGGCTTCCGGCAAGCTTGTTGCCAGGAAGGCTTTTATCTTCGGCAGAGAACTTTGACGTTCTCGATGCCGGCTTCCGGCAAGCTTGTTGCCAGGAAGGCTTTTATCTTTGGCAGAGAACTTTGACGTTCTCGATGCCGGCTTCTGGCAAGCTTGTTGCCAGGAAGGCTTTTATCTTTGGCAAAGAACTTTGACGTTCTCGATGCCGGCTTCCGGCAAGCTTGTTGCCATGAAGGCTTATGGCGAAGAACGTCGTCGTTCTTGACACCGGCTCCCGGCAAGATCGTTGCCGGAAAGGCTTATGGCGAAGAACTTCGTCGTTCTTGACACCGGCTCCCGGCAAGATCGTTGCCGGAAAGGCTTATGGCGAAGAACTTCGTCGTTCTTGACACCGGCTCCCGGCAAGATCGTTGTCGGAAAGGCTTATGGCGAAGAACTTCATCGTTCTTGACACCATCTCCCGGCAAGATCATTGGTGGAAAGGCTTATGGCGAAGAACTTCGTCGTTCTTGACACCAAAAAGATTGGTCCTAAGGGCGTTGCCAGCCCCCGGGCCATAACTGCGTTCAAACATGACAAGTGATTAGCATCTGAAGTGCACTTAACTCGCTTGCGAATTTTGACTTCTGCTACATATTCCCTATGCCTGCTGGAATGCTTTCCGGTGCGTACGATCCAGCCAGCAGCGCTTGAGGGAACGGGCCCTTAGCGGCTATTCGGGAACATCGCCTCCCGGAAAGGTTTACCTTCTTGGTTCTAGCGCAACCGCACAAGTTGCCGAGCGGACTCGAGGCAACATGGAGCGCAACTAGCCCCGAGAAGGCTCCTTGGCATACAGGTCTATGCAGAAATCTCAAATAAATAGTGCATGTTATCTTCCTGTTCAACCTCTCTTTGTACGTCCACCCTACGCTTTCTAGGGAAACTTGCCGGTGCAGGCACCCTTGCCGCGAGCGCCGAGTGCGGAACTTCAGCAGCCTGCTGGCAGGGCCGCTACCGACAAGCAACCTTGTCGCAACTAGTTGCAGCTCACTTAAGTTGTTGAGCGGGCTCCAAACAAAGTAAGGGCGCTAGCGGCTCACTTAAGTTGCTGAGCGGACTCGAAGCAAAGTAAGGGCGCTAGCAGCTCACTTAAGTTGTTGAGCGGACTCGAAACAAAGTAAGGGCGCAACTAGCTACGAGTTGATTCCTCTGCGCACAGGTTTTCCGTACAAACACAAGATCTCCGAGGCGGATAACTTTATATAGAAAGGAAATATCTAAAGTTTCGCACGACTTACCTTTTCTGTTGTCGCACTGGCGCCGTTCTTTTGCTCGCCCGCTTCTTAGGAGCCATGACGATGAAGAACAGCTAAGCCTTGACGTGGACGGAACAGCTGCCGCCGAAGCATCCCCCTACCTGGCGCGCCAAATATGTCGGGGAAACTGATCCACGAACACCTATGGGGATCGGCGGACCGAACCCCTTTCGGTTCGGTGAGGGCGGAGGTTGAACAAAGAGCAGATCGAGGCAGTACACGCGGGCGGTTTTACCCAGTTTCGGGCCGCACGGATGCGTAAAACCCTACTGCTGCTTGTTTGTGTGTATTGAATCTTTGCTCAGGAGCGATTGACGCTATCAGACTGAGCGTGGGAGTGTTTCTGGTGTTTCTAATGAGCCGAACCGGCCGAACCTCTTCTACGTTGCGCTTGGGCCTACTTTTATATTCTCAAGGGGTCACCCACAGGTGGCACCGTAGACTAGAAGGGTAAAATGGAAAAGGATGCGGTAGGTGCAGCTACCGCTACTGTGGATACAGTGCACCCTACCTAACTCTGACAGCAGGGGACAAGGGCATTGAATGCCCGTCTGAGTCTCCTAAATAGTGCAAGAGGTGACCGTTAGGAGCGCCACCGTTTGCCACGATGGGCTTCTCTTCATCTCCGCTTGCCACCACGTACCCCTAGCTGCACGGCCTCCTGCCACGTGTGCTTGGGAGAGTCCTAGAGCGACACGTTAGCAGGTGTGCTGGAGCGCGGGCACGAAGTGGGGGTTTCCCGCGGCAAGCTCCTTGCCGCGGCCGTCGTCTTGTCGCGTCCGGAAGCTTGTCGCTCGCCGGATCTTGCCGGGACGCAGGACGCGTCGCGGCAAGCTTTCTTGGTATGCCTTGAGTGGCCTTCCCGGCAAGCTCCTCTTGCCGGGGTCTTGTCTCTTCCCGGCAAGATCCTCTTGCCGAGGCCTTGGTTGGCCTTCCTGGCAAGCTCCTCTTGCCGGGGCCTTCGCTCTTCCCGGCAAGATCCTTTTGCCGGGGCCTTGGTTGGCCTTCCCGGCAAGCTCCTCTTGCCGGGGCCTTGGTTGGCCCTCCCGGCAAGCTCCTCTTGCTGGGGCCTTGGTTTGTGTACTTTGTTCTTGAATGGTCTTTAAGGGAACCACGGAGGGTCTTGGCGGTCACCCGGCAAGCCTTGCCGCGGGGTGCTGCAACTGCCCGTGCACGAGTTCGGGATACTAGGGTACCCCTACTCTAGTACACCGATAGGAGCCCCCGGGCCTGGGCCATACACGGTGCCGAGCGCTGTTGGGCCAGGCCCAAAACAGTGCACGGGCACGCGTGGCCTAGGTCACGCCGCATATCTCTCCGCTCCCACTGCGCACGCCCAGAATGGCACGCGTCAAACGCGACGTCGTGGATGACGCGGGTGGCGTGCGCGGGGCCAAGCTCCTCGAACATGCGTCAGGCCACGATGATGAGGACGGTTCACGCCCTCCTCCCTGAATGGAGGTAGGCGTGGGGGCGTGGTGCATTTACTGGACGGGGCCGGTGCGCGGTTTTCGGGACGCCCACTCCCCGCGATCACAGGGCGGAGCGAGGCCGCCTCATCTGTCGCCTTGGTTCTGCATCCCCGCCACGCGGCTTCCATGCGCTTAGGGTCACGGACGGTGGAAGTGGGGAACTGGGCCGTCGCGAGCAGAGGCAGCGGGTTGGCCCCGACTCCCTGCTCTTCCCATGCCTTGATTCGCTGAGCGAGGCGGCCGAGCCCCCACCTCGCTCCTTTATAAAGAGCGGGAGGGGAGCACAGAAACCCGCACTCTCTCATCTCCTCCTGCGGCAGGGTTGACGACTTACTGAACCATACCCTACCTGCGGCAGGGACAAGTGGTAGAACATAGCAAGTATGGGGGTTACTAGAACAAGACTCGGTCTACGGTCGACTCAGGAGGTTTATAAATTCACTGCATGACATGTATAACAAATATAATTCAACCAACATAATCACCACTCAATATACCTTACCATGCCATACCGGACATAACCGTCCCGACGGGGACCGGCGACAAGCTCACTCCTACCCAAGGCAGAGGCTTTCCCGGATTCCTTTCCGGCATGCATGCAAGGCACATGAGGATGATTACCACCACAAGTATATTCATTTCCAATAGCAAGGAAATCACTAATATGCATTCATGCAAATGATCATATCACATGAAATAACAAGTTCTCCGATATAAGGTGGTGTTATAAACGTGTCAACTAACACACCAAAAATATTATTCCGGGGTTCAGAATGCTTGCCTTCAGGGTGTGGAGAGGTGGGGGTGCTCTCCAAAAAATTTTGAAAGCTTTCTTCTCTTCCAAAATCCTATTTTCAAAAATATGCAAATAACACATATTTCAAAAACAGTACAAAAACGTTGTTTGGAAATTTTTCAAATAAATCTTAAAATAAACTAGACAATATTTGAGAGATGTAGGAAAAAGAATTAATTCATTTGGAGTTACATTTAAAAAGTTATAGGCAGTCAAAGTTATGGTCAAAATCTGTTATTTAAAATAAAACAGAAAAGAAAACGTTTCAGAGGGGAATACGCTTTCGGAGCGGGGGAAACGTACTGGGGTGGATTACGCCTTCACTTAACCCACGTGGATAGGTACAGGGTCACTAACAGTGGGTCTAGGGGGCCCACTGGTCAGGTTTGACCAGTCGCCTTTCCCTCTCCTTCCTCTGCCCGAGAGGGGGCGGGACTCCGGCGATGCTCGCCGGTGAACGGCGGCACCGTTCGGGAAACGGAGGTCACCTGTGGGCTCAGGGGATCGAGGCGGCCACTCCGGTAGTCGATATGGTCTCGGGGGTGGACGGAGCTGCCGGCGGCGAGCTTCGCGGCGGGCGGAGGCCGTCGGGGAAGGTGATTTTTCTCTCGCGGTGAGCCCTGATCAAAATCGAGCAGGGGAACTGGTTCACGGGAGTAAGAGGAAGCTCTTGGTGAAGAGAACGGAGAGGGGGAGGTACTAGAGGTGCTGGATTGGCCGGGGCGGTGGCGGCGGTAGGAGTTGCCGGAGATGAGGAAGGAGGCCTTCCCGGGTCAAATGCGAGCTAGGGGAGTGCCATTGAGGTGGCCTGAGGTTGCCTGCATGCTCGGGGGAGTTCGGGGACCTCCTTTTATAGCGCGACGAGGTCGGTTCCGCGGTGGTGGATGAGGATGCCGGCGAACCGCCTCTCTGTGGCTTGCAGGGCAACGTGGCGGGGCTGGGGATGGCGGCAGGAGCTAGTGGACAAGCGGGCACTGCTGTAGGAGCGAGCTGGCGAGCGGGAGAGGCTCGGGCGGCGCCGACATGAGCAGGGGCTGTCGGGCGGCCGCAGCGGCTAGCTCTTGGCCTGCCGGGGCGCGGCGAGGGGTGGCTTGGCGTTTTGCGGTGAGGAGGGACGTGCGTGGTGTGGCTCTGCAGTGGTGGCAAGGCCAGGGGCGCGACGCGTAGTCTCGGGCGCGGCACGTGCAAAACGCGTGCCAAACGCACGCTCTGCTCGCACTCCGGGCGTGCACGGGATGTGCTCGACATAATGCCAGAGCATGCTAGAGGTCGTGGTTGAGGCTGGGAAGAAACAGGGCTAGGTTAGGGTTAGATAGAGGGTGAATGGGCATGGTGGTTAGGTCAGGTGGCCAAGTTCACAATGTAAACTTGAATCCATGCCAAATCTGGCTATGCACACAGGGTGTTTGTCAAAATGCCAAGGGCATCTAGGCAATACTTGGGGTGGCCAAAATCTCCAGATCAAGGTCTCCTTAGATGAATGAGAAGGTGGTGAGGATAGTTGGCCAAAAGCAGAAACTTGTTAGTGCAAGTTTTGCAAAAACTTCAATCCTGGACAGAAGATAAATGACATTATTTCATGAACCAAAAATATTCAAATGGGTGCATGCTCCTGGATTTAGGGGTTTGGTAGGGCTGTCTACAAGTAGGAGAAAGCACAAGATCATTGGAGCAAAATTAAATAGGGTTGTAGTAGAAATCACAAGGCTGGACCAGAATGAAAATGAGGTTGATTCACTCAAATTTTTCAAAGAACAGCACTAGGTTTTTGCATAATGTTGAATCATATGCTACTACCAATATCCCATAATTTTGGTGGAGGCTAGAAAGAAATATTTAAATGGGTTGTAGTGCAAAATTGCACTCTGGACCAGAGAAGGAAAAATTGATGCAGAGCTCAAAATATTACATAAATAAAAGATATTTTTGTATAAAAGTGATTTAAAAACATCACATGACATCTCCAAATTTTGGTTGGAATTTTAAGTGAATTTATCAAATGGTTGTAGTTCAAATATGGCCGTATAACCTTGAAAAACCATTTTTCAAGAAAATAAAGATCAAGCAATTTAATTAGTTAATTAGTTATACTGATAAAATAAAAGTTTTTCTTGAGAGGTTAAACAAGTCCAATAACATATTTGAAAGGTTTTCACTCTGGGGAAAAACTCCATAATAACAAGGGAGAAAATGGTTCAAAAATCAAAAGGGAGCCCAGAAAATAAAAGTTTTAATTCCTGGCAAAAAATTTAATTTAATAAAACAAGGCCAAAATTTTGGGGTGTCACATTCCTATGATTAAGTGTCCTCTTTTATTTCTAAAATTATGAATAAATGAGAAATGACATAAAAAAGAAATCTATGTGCCAGCACTGGATATGCCAACTATGTAGCACAAATCATGCCTTTATTCACGGCAAATTTCGGCATGACCTTTGCTAAAAAATGGACATATCGAGCGCCCGAAATTCAGTAGAACGGAAATGAATCAACATTCCGGCGTAACATAGGCCACTCGGATCAGTTACCAAAATTGAAGCAAAACATCACATGTCCAAATGACATGTTCAAATTCCAAACATGACATGTCGAAAACATGACATATCCACATATCACATGTCCAGTTCAAATTTGCATATAAATTTAGCCTACCTAAATTTGCTTTAACAAGGGATGTTGATTTGGACAATTGCTAAATTCATAACTAAATAGATAACCTAATTAACCTATATCCCTAACTAAAACCTAAGTAAATTAACCGAAGAACCCTAGCTAGTAGAGAGAGGGGGTTTACATAGGGTGCAGGGGCGAGGAGGCAGGCCCGATGATGGCCGAGGTTGGGAGGGGAGGAAGCAGAGGAGGTAGGTGAGGGCCGACGGATCGGGGGCGAGCGCCGGGGTAGGGGCGAGGGCCGGGTCGGGGGCGAGCGCCGGGGTAGGGGCGAGGGCCGGGTCGGGGGCGAGCGCCGGGGCACGGCGGTGCGACGGGGCGTGGCGGTGCGACGGGGGAGAGAGTGGGGATTTGGGGGGAAAAGAGGCAGGATGAAGCAGGGAGAGTGAGAATTTTGGGTTAAGTGGATGTAGCAGTAGCGTGTTTAGACAAAACACGCTGCTACTACCTTCACTAGTTGTAGCGCGTTTAGACAAAACGCGCTGCTACTACCTTCACTAGCTATAGCGGTTTCGATAAAACGCGATGCTACTACCTTCACTAGCTGTAGCGGTTTTATAAGGAAATCGCTACTGCTAGCTTCAATGTAGCTGTTCTATAAGGAAATCACTACTTCCAGTTTTCCTTTTTCTTTTCCTTTATTTTCTCCCACTTTTATTTCCCGAGAGCAGTGAACGAAGGGAAGGCGGTATATATTGCATCATTTGATGGTTAAATATGTATACAAAATAGGAACATATATATTACATCATTGGACACATGCATAATAATGGCTAAGTGTGCATACAAAATAGGAACATATATATATATATATATATATATATATATATATATATATATATATATATATATATATATATATATATATATTACATCATTTGACTGATAACATACAAAATAGGAACATATATTCCTCAGCGCTGACGTTTTCGTTTTTGAGTCAGCTTCTTTCACTTCTTGTTCGTCGAAGAATAATTGAGCCCCTCATTGTGACTTTGCCTTTTCCATGGAGTCCGATTTTTCTTAGGTAATGTAGTATTGATTCTTCTTTTGACATATACTTCATCATCATCGTCATCTTCCCTCATTGGATTGCCGTACTGATCATAGTCTTCCTTGTTGGCGACTCCATCCATTCCAATGATGTTCCTTTTGCCTCTCCTCACGACAACACGACTGGGATTGCATGGGTCGGTTATGAATAAGCATTGTGTCACGTGCTTAGCGTGTACCCATGGCTCGTTTTTGGCGATAGCGTTCACTGTAGCGCTCTTGGCGTCGGGTATAGTCATGGTAGTGAAAATCCGGTTTTCTCTTTCGACATTCTTAGCCCATCTGTCACGGAACATCGTCGTGTTGTGAAGTCCAGAGTAGTCAAGCTCCCAGATCTCCTCGACCCTTCCATAAAATCGTTCAGTTGCGCCATTGTCACTGCCGATCATGCATTCCATCATCATCCCTGAGTTCTGATCATCACTGTCCATATCTTTGGCCTCCGTGTAGAACGTGTATCCGTTGATATCATATGCCTGATACATTACGAGGTTGGGCGAGGGGCCATGTGCTAAGGCGTATATGAGCAATCCGTCCTTAGAGCCCTCCTCCAGGGGATTAGCAATAATATGCTCTTTGAACCAATGCAGGAAAGTGGAGTTGTGCCTTCTAGTACCTTCGGCGTCCGTCCTGCATATCCCCTGGTCATGATACTTCTTTGCCATAATTTCTTTGTGCAGTGCCACAAAAGGATCTACCTCGTCTAGGTGTTGTAGCACTACCAAGTTTGCTCTGTCAAAGTCGCTGCGTCAATCTGAGTATGCCACGTGCAGTTCCCTGCGACCGTTGCAGTGACCTTCTCCTTCGAGCCTCCCATCGTGCTTGTTAACGGGCAAACCAACACTAACACCAAGCGGCTGGTCTACGCCATATAGAAAATTCTCACAGAAAGAGATGCACTCTTGTGTCACATAGCCCTGGACGATGCTTCCATCCGGATGGGAAATGTTACGAACGAATCCTTTGATGATCCCATTCATCCTCTCAAACGACATCATGTTGTGCAGGAATGACGGCCCCAGGTCTATTGTGTCATCCACAATATGGACACACAGATGCACCATCACGTCAAAGAACGCATGCGGGAAGTACATCTCAAGCTCATTCAGTATCACAACGATCTCTTCCTATAGCCTTCGGAGCTGCTTCACACTGATCGACTTTCGAGAAATGACGTCGAAAAAGTTGCAAAGACCAATAAGCGTGTCATGGACGTGCTTGTCCATTATCCCTCTAAGGGCAACATGTAGTATCTGCGTCATCATCACATGACAGTCATGGAACTTCATCCCACTGAACCTTTTCTTGTCCGTGTCTAGATATCTATTTATCTTGCCACAGTAACTGGAACTAACTTTGACTCCGGTAAGGCACTTGAAGAATTGATGGATCTCAGCCTGACTTAAGGTGAAGCAAGAAGGGGGGCAATAATCCTCTTTCTTTATTTTCTTGCCCTTCTTCTCCCGTGCCTCTGTCTCCGTCTCTATCTCGTCTGACATTTTACGGGGCGGCATGTGCAGATCTTCCCTGATTTTCAAATCTTGCAAGTCTTTTCTTGCCTTCGGCCCATCCTTGGTCTTATCCGGCATGTTCATCAGTGTTGCGAGCAAGCTCTCAAGGACATTCTTACATATATGCATTTGATCAAGGCAATGAGGTGTATCGAGTTTGTGCCAGTACTCCAAGTCCCAGAACACAAACCCCGTCTTCCATACCTTCAGCAGCGGCTCCGACGCCTTTCTCATCGTCTTTCTCGGTGCGGGGCACTCCTTCCAGTTTTTCAATAGCTCATCGATTTCGGCACCGCTCTGCTTGCGTGGAGGTCCTCGATGCTCAGCGTTACCACTGAATAGATCTCCATGGGTCATCCTGTTCGAGCCATCTTCGATGCCCCATGTACACGATTTTCCCAGACCCGCCATCTTTCCTTGACGTTAGCTGCTGAGACGTCGTATCATCCATGCACCGCATGCATCCGCAATATCCATGGCACACCTAGCCTACCACATATCCGTAACCGAGATAGTCCTGCACTGTCCTGATCAACGCAGGTCTCATGTTGAAATACTCGCCTTTGCTGGCGTCCCATGTCTTGGCCGGTGTTTTCCATAACGTGTCTAACTCCTCTTGAAGTAGCCCCAGATACAAATTAATATTATTTCCTGGTTGTTTCGGCCCTTGAATAAGCATGCTCATGTGAATGTACTTCGATTTCATGCATAACCAGGGGGGAGGTTGTACATCCATCAAACACAAGCCATGTGCTATGGTTGGTGTTCTGGTTGCCAAACGGGTTCATGCCATCGGTACACGCGCCGAGCGCGATGTTCCTTGCATCACATTCAAAATGCCGATAGAAGTTGTTCAACGCTCTCCACTGGCTTCCATCCTTGACGTGTCTCAGCTTCGGATCATCTCCATCGTCGGGCTTCTTCCTCTCCACGTGCCAGCGCATTAGCTTTGCTTCCTTGGGATCTACAAAATACCTCTGGAGACGGGGAGTGATCGGTAAGTACCATACCACTTTCTGGGGACATTTCTTCCAGGCCTTCTTGTATCGAGAAGCATTGCACACCGGCCATCTTGTTTTTTCCGCATGCTCCTTCCGATAAATTATGCAATTGTTGATGCATGCATGGTATCTAACATGTGGCACATCAAGAGGGCACATGATCTTCTTGTCCTCATCAACACTACTAGGACATTGATTACCCGCGGGAAGAACATCCTTTAGGTACTTGAGATGCTCATCAAGGCTAGTGTCGGTCCATTTGTTTTTAGCCTTTGTCTTCAGGAGTTGGAGCGTGAAACTCAAGCGGGTCACCTCGAGATTGCAACCATCATACAATGGAGTATTCGAGTCTACCACCAGTTGCTCCAGCTTAGCCTCCTGTCTAGAAGCAGCTCTCTCAGTACTCGTCTCCTTGCGAAGCAATGCTTGAACATGAGGGTCCCGCACGATTGAACTTAGTGCCGACGAACTCTACTACGTGGAGTCCATGTCGTTCTCTCCGCCGCCATGTCCGTCCCCTTCTCCGCCGCCATGTCCGGCCTCTTCCCCGCCGCCATTATCGATCATATCTTCGTCTTGCCCCATGTCATCATTGCCTGCCCCGTCAGCATCCTCAACATCGTCATCCTCATCTTCAATTATCCACCGAGTATAGCCATCCATGAAACCAGTCATGAGAAGGTGCGCTTCGACACGACCATCGTCATGGGGGTCGAGCCAAACTATTCCTTTGCATTTTCGACACGGACATAAAATCTCTGTCCGGTTATTTTCTTTCATGTCCAGCACCGCCGACCGCAACCACCTGTCCACCATCGTTCCACTGACCATCGTCAACTCTACATGGTAATATAATAAACAAATTGACTATAAAAATGCGTGCATGCATTAAAGTCATACAAAAATTCGGCATGACCTTCCTTAAAAATAGGACATATATAGATCTAGAGTTTGCTCGGAATTCGCTGAAACGGAAATAAATCGACATTTCGGCAAAACATAGGCAACTCAAAAGCACAATTTGGCATCAACTCATGCCACACACACAATTTCCATAAACATATCACACACACATAAACATATTCCCATTTTGCAAAAGCATGAAATTTTAATCACCTATATCTCGAGATCGAGCACACGGTGGAGATGATGATGTAGGGAGATCAAAAGTGCACAAAGCTCTTCTTGACAAGGATAGATCTAGTTAGGGGGCAAATAGGTCACTTAACTAAATACTACATCTACCTAGCTACCTAATTTGGGAGGAGACAACTTCAACTAGTGGAGGGGGAAAGAAAAAGAGAAAGGAGATGCATTAATGGAGGTGGTGTAGTTAGG
>NC_041388.1:208666151-208723775 GCF_002162155.2 Triticum dicoccoides
GGGGAAAAGGTGGTGGGTGCGGATTAGGAGTAGCGCGGGACGTAAAACGCGCTGCTGCTAAGAAAGTAGCAGCAGCGCGGTTTCGGTACAAGCGCTACTGCTAACCGGGACAAAAAGTGTGCCAGATTTGAAAATTAGCAGCAGCGACCTCAGAAAAACCGCGCTACTGCTACAGCTATAGCAGTAGCGCGGCTCTTGGAACCGCGCTGCTGCTAAATGGAGTTGGGTGGGCACTGTCGGTCCATATCTATAGCAGTGCGGGTTACGCCGAGCGCGCTACTGCTAAGCACTTGTCAGTAGCGGGTTTTCCACACCCGCGCTACTGCTAATTAGCAGCAGTGCTCCTTTTTGAGCCGCGCTGCTGCTAAGATTCTGTGTATAGGGTTTTCCCTAGTAGTGCTTGTAGGTACTTGGATGAATCAAAATCTATGAGATTGCAAATCGCTCACGTCTTGAGCAATCTCTACATCACCAAGTCTCTACAATATGGTGGCTGAAGACAAGGAAGCATCAAACCTTTCAACATATACTTTTACCATTTCTATATATCAAATTTCATTTGGTATCAAATTCATGATTGTCAATTTGGATACACAAGTGCTCTTCCTTGTAAGACAAACCCATGTAGGTAAATGAACTCAAACTACGTACAAGTGGTGCTCCCAATCTTTGATGAGCAACAAAAACCCTGAGCATCCCACACAAGTTCAACTACATGATCAAATTCAACACCACCACCCAAGGTATGTTATTCCATCTTAGAGAAGATTTACCCCAAGTCATGGGTCAAAGAGACTCAACAAGATGCGAATGCATCAAATGCTTAAATGAAAAATGGCAACACCATTTTGAGCTTAAACGATAAGTATGACGTACGATCAAGTGTTCTCAATTGACTCCTCAGTCAATATGCTCTAACATAGGTGACTTTGTCGCCGACCAATTCTAGATGAAGTTCTCTAGTGTTTCTCTGTATTCTTGCATTTGTCTCTTGCATATTTGTTTCCCTTCATCTAGATTTCTTTTCTTTTTCTGTGTTTTGTTCTGCATTACCTGCATCCAATTCATTGCAAATCATTCAGCTAATTCCTTGCAAATCCTTCAGCTAATTCCTTGCAAATGCTTGTGATATCTTATTTGCCTAGTGAGCTAAGATGACAACTATTTTCTCTGTGTTGAACTCGGACACACCGATTTGTCTCTTTCGGTCTAACCGAACCAATTCGGTGCCGCTGAAGTAAAAAACTCTATGTTACCGAATTCATAGCTGAGAAGACACTTTGTCATTTGCATCCCACATAATTGATTCAGCTCCACTCGATGATTCTTGTCCTCTACCAGCATCACACTCTATATTCTACTTTGCTCTGTGGCTCAAGGACCAAACCTATTTTGACTCACAATCTAGAAGATCCCTTCTTGGAAATTGATGTCAAAGGGGGAGAAAGAGATTACATCAAAGCTTATTCCCTTCAAAAGGGGGAGAGTACTTCAAAGGGGGAGAATGCTTAATCATATCAAACAGAGAGAGAACCTGGATTCTTGGTGTTCAAGAGGAGAGAAGTCACATGTCTTTAAAGGGGAAAGACATGTTAGTTTATTATGTGTTTGTGCTCTGATTTTCTTGTCCCTATTTTCTCCCATTATCCAATATAAGATTCAGGGGGAGAAAGATATCTAAGGGAAGGAAATCTTGAATTCATTGCATATCTTTATCCTTGGGGACATGTCTATATCCAATAGGAATACCTAGTGCTCATTCTCTACATGTCATTCCAGTCTTGGTACTCTTGCGGTTTAAAGTTCTTGCTATGTTTAGTAGAAGAATATGTGTTATCTAATCTTGTTTACTCAGGTTCATCTCTTCCTAAGCCATCTCAAAACCACAAGGTAAGTATACGCATCACATTCATGTGCATTATGATCTCTTGTTGATGTACATATTGAATGCAAGAAGAAATCATGGACACGAAGCTACAGTTCCTATATTCACATCATTTTCTCTGATGAATATAGCCAAGATACATGTAACTCATTGGTTTCCCTGTCAAGTCTATGCATTCACATCATCTCATTTTCCATAGTTACATCATTGCATACATGTAGGGGGAGCCTATGCATGTTACATGTTCTTCCAAATCTATACTTGCTATTCTCTATATCTTAACCTAGAGCTTTGATGTATGTTGTCAGCAATTACCAAAAAGAGGGAGATTGAAAGCACAAGTGCTCCCTAGGTGGTTTTGGTAATTAATGTCCACATATCTCTTGTTGGACTAATATTTATATCTAGTATATTTCATATAAGTTCAACAAATGGAGTGGCATGGACAAGAGGATATGGAACCTCTGCAAGATGCTAAAATCAAAGGATTAGCTCAAACTCAAAAGCTCAAGACTCTACATTTTCATTTTAGTGATCCAAGATCACATTGAGTCCATAGGAAAGCCAATACTATTAAAAGGGGATGAGGTGTTGCTCAATGGCTTGGTTGCTCAAAGTGCTTAGTGATATGCTCCAAAGCCCTCAACCACTTTCTCATATCCACATATGTCCCAAATCAATAGTCAAACTCGGCCCCACCGAAATATTCTATCCGGCGCCACCGAGTTCACTTGACATAGCCACTACCAGAAACCCTAATCAATTCTGTCTCATGGATGGGATCTCGATCTCGCTGAGATGGGCTTGGAAACTCTCTATTACCTGTTGTAATTATTTCGGCCCCACCGAGATAAGCAATCGGTCCCACTAAGTTTGCTTGAAGAACTCTCTGTTTTGCTTATTACCGAAAGCGGTCCCACCAAGTTTGTGTAATCAGTCAAACCGAGATGAGTTTTGACCCTAACCCTAGCACATCGGTTCCATCGAGTTAGTCATATCGGTCCCATCGAAATGCCTAATGGTCACATTTTGAACTCAATTGGTCCGATCGAGTTTTCTGATTCGGTCCCATCGAGTTTGGTAAATTGTGTGTAACGGTTAGATTTTGTTAGGAGGCTATATATACCACTCCACCCTTCCTTCATTAGTAAGGAGAGCTATCAGAACATGCCTACACTTCAGCATTCATTATCTGAGAGAGAACCACCTACTCATGTATAGAGCCCAAGATATTCCATTCCAACCATTTGAATCTTGATCTCTAGTCGTCCCCAAGTTGCTTTCCACTCAAATCATCTTTCCACCAAATCTAAATCTGTGAGAGAGAGTTGAGTGTTGGGGAGACTATCATTTGAAACACAAGAGCAAGGAGTTCATTATCAACACACCGTCTATTACCTTTTGGAGAGTGGTGTCTCCTAGATTGGTTAGGTATCACTTGGGAGCCTCCATCAAGATTGTGGAGTTGAACCAAGGAATTTGTACGGGCAAAGAGATCGCCTACTTTGTGAAGATCTACCCTAGTGAGGCAAGTCCTTCATGAGCGATGGCCATGGTGGGATAGACAAGGTTGCTTCTTCGTGGACCCTTCGTGGGTGGAGCCCTCCGTGGACTCGCGCAACCGTTACCCTTTGTGGGTTGAAGTCTCCATCAACGTGGATGTACGATAGCACCACCTATTGGAACCATGCCAAAAATCTCCGAGTCTCCAATTGCGTTTGCACATTCTAACCCCATCCCTTTACTTTCTTGCAAATTGCATGCTTTACTTTCCGCTGCTCATATACTATTGCCATGCTTGCTTGAATGTATTGTGAATGGTTAAAATTGTACTAAAACTCCACCTTAACTTACAGAAATTAAAAACTGCTACTTTTCTTTGCTAAGAGTTTATTCACCCCCTCTAGACACCTCTTCTCGATCCTTTCAGTTTGTCCTGCTCCTGCTGCGCTGTGTTCCACCCCAGCTCAGCTTTTCGAATGACGGAAGGGTTCACCACTGCAAGGATCCGCTCTCCAGACTGTCTTTCGCCGCCTCAAAGCTTCTTCCCCGCCACCGGTAGCCACGACAACTACATTACCATCATCAACTAAGCAGATGAACTTGAGGACTACACGGGTCCGCAAGAGAGGTCGCATTCTTCCGTGTCTGCTTATGTTATGCATCGCTTAATATGATGACATGCTACTTTATTATCGTGTTCACCTATTAGATTCCGAGTCAGGTCCAAACTAATGTTGAAACTTGAGTTTTTAAATGGTTGTGATGTACATATTGGGGCAGCAATCAGTACTATCTGTCTACTACCTGGTTAATCTTGGGTGTCTACTATGAGTTTCATGTTGGGTGCAAACAAACATTAAAGGAGCCATTATCTGTATTTTTTAACTAAAGTTATTATCTGCCTCCTATCATTGGTTTTGGGTCTATCCATAGTTTGCTACCACCACTCTGGATTTGTGCATGCACTCCTTACATAATCTCACTATGTTTTATTCCTATGCATGTCAGTTATTGTACACAATGGAACTGAACATGTAGAGCAAAAGAGACGAGCCTTGCATGGCAATAAAATTGAATGTACAGACATTGTATGATAGACAGGTGCAATGGATAGTGGGGAATAAAAGAGGGCATGAAATAATTCACATTTATGTTTTCTAACCAAACAGGATAGCATGACACAGTTTCACATATATGATGGCTAACTAAACAGGATAGCATGACACAATTTCACATTATGATGGCTAACTAAAATGATGGAAAGACATAGTTTAAAATATGATGACTATGTAAACAGGTATAACGTGTTTATTAAATAGGTTGGCATGCCATAATTCACATACATGCCGCCTATGGAAACATGATAGCATGGTACAATTCACGGATAGAATGACATAATTCAAAATATGATGACTGTAAACACTAAACAGGATGAGATGATATAACTATATGATGTCTTTATTAAATGGGTTGTCATGCCATAATTCAGATAGATGATGTGTATGTAAACATGATGGCATGATATAATTTAAATATATGATTTATATAGTAATCAAGCAAGTAGATGGAAATCCATATATGATGTAAAAACTAAGCAATGCAAGAAGACATGCATGACATGGGTAATATAACCCTGCCAAGTTTGACCGTAGACCTTAGGTGTAGCGACCAGACCTCAAACAGTCTGATCTCTATGCTCCGGTGTCATCCCTGGATCAGTAATGCTGACACCACATAGTACTCGGAGGATTTATAGCAGAGTAGCAATCACACACTTATTACATCGAGTGTCTCAAAAGAGAACTTATTACAATAAATACGGCATAAGGCCATCTAATAACGATAACAGCGGAAGGCTTGGAAGATAAGTGAGTCCATCAACTCCAACAGCATCACTGAGTATAGAACCAAGACCTAAAAACTCCTTAATCGTTGTCTGAAAAGTCTGCAACATTAACGTTGCAGCCCGAAACGGGTCAGCACATGGAATATGCTGGCAAGGTAACACATAGAGAGTAATGGAATGAAACAGCTATACTATATGCATATTTGGCTGGTGGAAAGCTCTATGTTACAGTTTTGCGTAAAGACAATTTTTCCATACTTCAAAGGAATAAATTTATTTAACTATCATGGTAGTTGTCAAACATTGAGAATGGTTGACAGCATTCTCAATCCCAATTAAGCATCATCATTAACAAAACCCAACAAAATTAATTTAGAGTAACATGTTGAGATTCACATGATAATCCAGGTACTAGATACTCAAGATCGTCCATAACCGGGGACACGGCTAATCATGATTAGTTTAATACACTCTGCAGAGGTTTGCGCACTTTTCCCCACAAGACTCGATCGCCTCTGTTTGGTTTCTCGCACTACATGGTGTTTAAGAAGACGGATGACCAAGACATAGTCTTTCAGAAGTACTAGCACCTTACGATCGGGTAGACCGTACCACCTACATCCCCTACATCTGCTAGTCTACCACCGTAAGAGTTCGCACGACTTAGTCAACTATGCTAGAGCCCATAATAGCTTGTGGCTACACACGGAAGTTTCTAGTATGAATAGCCTCATGATCCCTTTGAGCCTGGGTGGCGGTCCAAAAGAAAACAGGCAAGTCCTGAAATACCCAGGTGCCTCAATCCACCCAGATGTGTGTTTAAGTTTCCACCTTAGATAAACCATTAATTAACAATCTCACATCTGTCATGGATTTCACTCACCCAATCCACATCTACTAGCATAGCATGGCATAATAAGCAAACGTAGAAGTAACTCCCAAAGGTTTGATAATAAACAGGTAATAGGTACTACCTCAACTACTTCCCATCCCAGAGTTTAATTAGACCCTATTCATGCAATGTGTGAGGGTTGATCTAATGCAATAAAACTGGGTAGTAGAAAAGGTATGATCAAAGTGTTACTTGCCATGTTGATGATCCGGGAAACCTAGCGATTCGAAGTAACAAGTGGCGCCACTCCGGGTATTCTATCACAGACAAACAAACAAGCATACAATAAGTACTCATCTAATGCACAGGTAAAAGTCAAATAAAAGATCTAACAAGAAGGCTCAACTTAAGAACTCCGGTTTGCAAAAGAATCAAATCGAACGAAGCAACAAAAGTCAAACGGCGAAAGAAAACAACTTCGTTCTACTAATCTGGATCTAAGGCAAATTTTACAGTAGCAAAAACTTGTTTAAGTTGGTTAAACGGATAGAGGGTTTCGAGGCGAAACTCCAGGCGCTTGAATCGCCTGATTTCGATAAACAAGCGAAAAGTTATAATAAAACGAAAATCCGATCAGGAATCGCGATCAGAAAAATCGCGGATTTAATCCGAGAAAAAGAAAAACGATGAACGTTCGTTAGAACGAACGAACGGACGAACGCTCGCTATTTAAATAAACCGGAAAAACGATCTATTAAAAAAAACTGAAACTAAAACAAACCGACGGAAAAACCGAACGGTTTTTCGAAAAAAAATGGCGCGGAAAACGAGGCGGCGACGGCGGCGGCGCGGCGCGGCGGCGGCGGCGGCGACTTGGAGCGGCTGGGGCTGGCTAGGGTTTCGGCTGTGGCGGCGACTTGGGGCGGCTGGGGCTGGCTAGGGTTTCGGCTGGGCCTCCCCCCGGCTATATATAGCCTAACGGGCCGGGAGTCCTAGTCGGACACGGCCCGTAGGTCGGTTCGTTTTTTTTAATAATTACGCACGGAAGAACAAAAAGAAATACTAAACGGACTCCAAAAATTACAAAATAAATTTTGACGAGCTTCTAAAATCAAGCCGCACAAGGTGAACATTTATTTGGGGCCTAAATGCAATTTTGAAAAAACGCACATTTTTCCTAAATTCAAATAAAACAACGAAAAACTCTGAAATAAAATCTTATTTGATTTTATTATTAAATGCTCAATATTTCTTTATTTTGGGAAAGTCATTTTATTCCCTCTCTCATATTTTTGTAATAGAAATAATTGATGATAAAATAAATAAAATCAAATGATCCTATTCTCAAAATCTGAGAAAACTCAAATATGAAAATAAGGAATTCCCCAACTCTCTCCATGGGTCCTTGAGTTGCGTAGAAATTCTAGGATCAAAAGCAAAATAAATATGATATGCATTTATGATCTAATGTATAACATTCCAAATTGAAAATTTGGGATGTTACAAACCTACCCCCCTTAAGATGAATCTCGCCCTCGAGATTCAGGTTGGCTAGAAAATAGGTGAGGGTGGTCCTTGAGTAAATCTTCCTCTTGTTCCCAGGTTGCTTCATCCTCCATGTGGTGGCTCCACTGAACTTTGCAAAACTTGATAACCTTGCTGCGAGTGACTCGACTGGCAAACTCTAGAATCTTAATTGGTTTCTCCTCATAGGTCAAATCGTTATCCAATTGAATTGTTTCTAATGGCAATGTATCTCTCAAGGGTATGTCAGCCATCTCCGCATGGCACTTCTTCAACTGAGAAACGTGGAACACATCATGAACTCCTGACAATCCTTCGGGCAATTCCAACTTGTAGGCCACTTCTCCCATACGCTCCAAAACTCGATATGGTCCTACAAATCGTGGCGCTAACTTTCCCTTAACTCCAAAACGCTTTGTTCCTCGAAGTGGTGATACTCGAAGATAAGCTCTATCTCCAACTTTGTAAACTGTATCCTTGTGTTTAGAATCTGCATAACTCTTCTGTCTGGACTGGGCTATCTTGAGCCTATCGCGAATCAATTTCACCTTCTGTTTAGACTCTTTAATCAAGTCAGGTCCAAACAACTGGCGGTCTCCAACTTCGTCCCATGACAACGGTGTCCTGCACCTCCTTCCGTACAAAGCTTCGAAAGGGGCCATCTTCAAACTGGTTTGGTAACTGTTGTTGTAAGAGAACTCTACATATGGCAAATTGTGGTCCCAACTAGATCCATAATCTAGCGCACAAGCTCTCAGCATATCCTCCAAAATCTGATTAACTCTCTCAGTCTGTCCATCTGTATGTGGATGAAAAGCTGTACTGAATTCTAGCCTGGTTCCCAAAGTTTCGTGCAACTGTTTCCAGAACTTTGAGGTAAACTGGGTTCCTCTATCTGATACGATACTCCTCGGAACTCCATGTAAACATACGATCCTTGTCATGTATATCTTTGCCAACTTAGCACTAGTGTAAGTGGTCTTTACCGAGATGAAATGAGCTACTTTCGTCAATCGATCAACTACAACCCAAATTGAGTCATAGCCTGAACGAGTCCTGGGTAATCCCGTGATAAAATCCATGCCTAACTTATCCCACTTCCATTCGGGTATCGGCAATGGTTGTAACAATCATGTTGGCTTCTGATGCTCTGCCTTTACTCTCTGACATACATCACAAACTGCTACGTACTCCGCAATATCCTTCTTCATTCCGGTCCACCAGAAAATATCCTTCAAATCCAAATACATCTTGGTATTTCCTGGGTGAATCGAATATGGTGAATCGTGTGCCTCTTGCAGTATCAACTTCCTGATCTCCGGGTCATTGGGCACGTAAACACGGTCTTCAAACCATAGGGTATCGTGCTCATACTCACGAAATCCCTTAGCCTTTCCTTTGCTAAGTTTCTCCTTAATAGAAGCAATCTCCTTGTCAGTCCTTTGAGCTTCTCTGATTTTATCCATCAATGTAGACTGAATCTCTAGTGCTGCTACATAGCCTCTCGGAACTATTTCCAAACATAGTTTGCGAAGATTTTCTGCTAACTCCATTGGTATTTCTCCCGTCATCAATGTATTGACATGGCTCTTACAGCTTAATGCGTCAGCTACTACATTAGCCTTCCCGGGGTGATAATGCAATTTCATATCATAATCCTTAATGAGCTCCAACCATCTCCTTTGTCTGAGGTTTAACTCCTTCTGTGTGAAAATATACTTCAAACTCTTATGATCCGTATACACCTCGCAATGGTTTCCAATGAGGAAATGTCTCCATGTTTTCAGCGCATGCACTACGGCTGCTAACTCCAAATCATGCGTAGCATAATTCAACTCGTGAGGTTTCAGTTGTCTTGAGGCATATGAAACAACTCTCCCTTCCTGCATAAGCACTGCTCCAAGTCCTCGACGTGAAGCGTCGTAGTACACCTCATAATCCTTGGTCTGGTCTGGCAAAATCAACACTGGTGAGGTAACCAAACGTTTCTTCAACTCCTGGAAACTAGCCTTACATTCCTCCGTCCATATGAACTTGGTTTCCTTCTTTAATAACTCCGTCATAGGCTTTGCAATCTTTGAGAAATTCTCAATAAATCTCCGGTAGTATCCTACGAGTCCAAGAAAACTTCGGATCTCTCCAACCGTGGTTGGTGCTTCCCACTTGGTCACGGTATCAACTTTAGTGGGATCAACTGCTATACCTTCTCCAGATATAACATGTCCGAGGAATCCTACTTCCTTCAACCAAAACTCACATTTGCTGAACATGGCATATAATTGATGTTCTTTGAGCTTTCCAAGTACCAAACGCAAATGCTCCTTATGTTCCTCTTCATTCTTCGAGTAAACCAGGATATCATCAATGAACACTACGACGAACTTATCCAAGAACTCCATGAACACTTTGTTCATCATGTTCATAAAATATGCAGGTGCGTTAGTCAGACCAAATGACATAACGGTATACTCATACAGCCCATACCTGGTGGTAAAAGCTGTCTTAGGAATATCCTATTCTCGAATCTTCAACTGGTGGTATCCCGATCACAGATCGATCTTGGAAAATACCTTAGCTCCTTGCAATCGATCAAACAAATCATTGATCATCGGTAGTGGGTACTTGTTCTTGATCGTTACTTCGTTCAATCCTCGATAATCGACAACCATCCTTAACGATCCATCCTTCTTCTCCACTAGAAGTACTGGCGATCCCCAAGGTGAAGAACTTGGGCGAATATATCCTTTATCCAGTAACTCCTTAATCTGCTTCTTAATTTCCACCAAATCCTTTGCTGGCATCCTATATGGTCTCTTTGATATTGGACCAAAAACTCAATATCTCTATCCGGTGGCATGCCTGGCAACTCTTCTGGAAATACTTCAGGGAAATCCTTTACCATTGGTACTTCCTCCTGCACAACTCCTGTTAGGCAATTTACTTGAGTCCTCTTTGGCACATGCCGGGATACATACTTGATCCTTCTCCCTTCTGGTGTGGTAAGCAGAATTGACTTACTAGTGCATTCAATATTCCCTTCATAGTTTGAAACCAATCCATGCCTAATATCACATCCAATCCTTGGGATTCCAATAGTATTAGGTCTGAGGGAAAAACATAGTTACCAATCCTTAATGGTAACCGATCACACCATCGACTAGCCATATATTCTGCTCTAGATGAGGTTACTAACATGGGTGACGTAAGGGCTTGGGTTGATAGGTTGTACTTATCCACAAATCCCCTTGAGATGTATGAATGCGATGCACCAGTATCAAAAAGAACGAGTGCAGTAAATGACTTAACCAGAAACTTACCTATTACTGCATCGGGCTGAGCTTCAACCTCCTCCACGCTAACGTGGTTCACCTGTCCCTTGTTGAAAGGGTTCGGCTTCTTCCCAGAACTTCCATTGCTATTTCCATTTTGTATTTCAGGACATTCATTGGCATAATGTCCGGTCTTTGAACACTTAAAGCAAGTGACTTGGCTCAGGTCTTTCTTGGCTGGGGTTGATGGGTTGGTGCAGTTCTGGCCGTTGCTTCCTCCATTGCCATTACCATTCTTGGTGCCATTGTGATTGTGCAAGCTACCTCCTCCATGGGTATGCTGAAAATGTCCTCCTGGTCTAGGGGTAAAACGTGGCTTTTGCTGAGCTCCTGAATTGTACTTTCCTTGTCCATACTTCCTCTTGCGGTTCTCAATTTGTTGTTGCTTCCCTCCAATCATAAGAGCATGATCTACCAACTCCTGGTAGTTGTTGAAGGTTGCTACCATCAACTGCATGCTCAACTCATCGTTCAGTCCTTCCAGAAACTTCTCCTGCTTAGCTGCATCCGTAGCAACGTCATCTGGGGCATAACGTGCTAACTTACTAAAGTCCTCCACATACTGGCCAACTGTCCGTCCTCCCTGGTGCAAGTTGTGAAACTCACGCTTCTTCATGGCCATAGCTCCTGCTGAAACATGGGCAGTACGAAAAGCTTGCTGAAACTGGTCCCAAGTGACAGTGTCGACTGGGAAAGAGGCTGTGAAATTCTCCCACCATGATGCTGCGGGTCCTTCTAGCTGATGTGCGGCAAACTTCACCTTCTCCGCATCTGTGCATCCTGCTGTGGTAAACTCCCTAGCTGTCTTGCGGAGCCAATCATCTGCTACTATCGGCTCGGTGCTACTGGAAAACACCGGCGGATTCAGCCTAAGAAAACGGGCTAAGTGATCAACAGGTGGTGGTGGTGGGTTGTTGTTGTTGTTCCCCTGATTCTGATTCTAGACTAGCAACTGCATCAATGTGTTCTGCTGCTGGATCAACTGGGTGAGCTCCGGTGGAAAGGTAAATCCAGGGTCACGTCTCGGAGGCATCTGAGGGTTTAGAAAAGATGAGATGTAAGAATAGAGGGGGTCTAAAGAGAAAACACTACCCATATGCACATGAGGCAAAAGCAAACAATTCACTTCATTCAATCAAACAAGGGCATACAATCGATCTAACTATCGCAAAAGTGCTCGGACTACTGTATTTACATGGTGGACTACTATTACTGTTGGGGTGGTCTAAGTAGCAAAAACTTCTTTAAGTTGGTCAAACAGATAGAGGGTTTCGAGACGAAACTCCAGGCGCTTGAATCGCATGATTCCGATAAACGAGCGAAATGTTATACTAAAACGAAAATCGGATCAGGAATCGCGATCAGAAAAATCGCGGATTTAATCCGAGAAAAAGAAAAACGACGAACGTTCGTTAGAACGAACGAACGGACGAACGCTCGCTATTTAAATAAACTGGAAAGCCGATCTATTTAAAAAAATCGAGACTAAAAAAACCGACGGAAAAACCGAACGGTTTTTCGAAAAAAAACCGGCACGGAAAACGAGGCGGCGGCGGACCTCGGGCGGCATGCGGCGGCGGCGACGGCGGCGGAGCGGCGCGGCGGGGCGGCGGCGGCGGCGACTTGGGGCGGCTGGGGCTGGCTAGGGTTTCGGCGGCGGCGGCGACTTGGGGCGGTTGGGGCTAGCTAGGGTTTCGGCTGGGCGTCCCCCCGGCTATATATAGCCTAACGGGCCGGGAGTCCTAGTGGGACACGGCCCGTAGGTCGGTTCATTTTTTTAATAATTACGCGCGGAAGAAAAAAAAGAAATACTAAACGGACTCCAAAAATTCTGAAATAAACTTTCACGGGCTTCTAAAATCAAGCCGCACAAGGTGAACATTTATTTGGGGGCCTAAATGCAATTTTGAAAAACACACATTTTTCCTAAATTCAAATAAAACAACGAAAAACTCCGAAATAAAATCTTATTTGATTTTATTATTAAATCCTCAATATTTCTTTATTTTGGGAAAGACATTTTATTCCCTCTCTCATATTTTTGTAATAGAAATAATTGATGATAAAATAAATAAAATCAAATGATCCTATTCTCAAAATCTGAGAAAACTCAAATATGAAAATAATGAATTCCCCAACTCTCTCCATGGGTCCTTGAGTTGCGTAGAAATTCTAGGATCAAAAGGAAAATAAATATGATATGCATTTATGATCTAATGTATAACATTCCAAATTGAAAATTTGGGATGTTACATTAGGGGGGAAATAGGACTGGTCATGAGTCTCTGAATCCTCCTCCGAGGAGCTCTCTGTAACCAGCAAGATGTCAGCTTAAGCAGGTAGCATTGTCTGCTCTGAATACCTTATTTTCACTCTAGATACTTCCATCACTGCTTCAAATGGTTGATGCATAGGGAGAGTAGTTGAATATACAAACATTGTCGACAAATGGAACACGTAATACAAAAAAATGATAGCATGATATAATTCACATACATGATGATTGGCTAAACAACATGGCATTGCATAATTCACATATATAATGTCTTTGCAAAAAGATATCATTGCATAATTCACATATATAATGTCTTGCAACAAGATGGCAATGCATAATTCACATATATGGTAATTAGACACTAAACAGCTGGCATTCACACAAAGCATGTGTAAACTAATCAAATGACATGGCAACGCAAGACACCATACGCACGATATGAGCAACATAACCCTGCCAACTTATAGCATACATCTTGGGGGGGAAATAGGACTAGTCATCTGTCTCTGAATCCTCCTCTGAGGAGCTATCCCAAACCAGCGAGATATGCGCTTCGTCAGATAACATAGTCTGCTCTAAAGACCTTGTTTTCACTCCAGAATTTTCAATCACCGTGTCAAATGGCTGATGCACATGAAGAGTAGTTCAGTGTACTAATATTGTTGACAAATGTAATACATAACGGAAAAAAGGATTGCCTGATATAATTCACATATAAGATGACTGGCTAAGCAGGATGCCATTGCAAAATTCACATATATGATGCCTGGCTAAACAAGATGGCGTTGCATAATTCACATAAATGATGAATAAACTAAACAGATGGCATTCACACAAAGCATGTCTAAACTAAGCAGATGACATATTTGATGTATAAAGTAAGCAATGCAAGGCACTATATGCATGATATAACCAACATCATCATGCCAAGTTAGAGCGAAGACATCAGGAGGTAAATAGGAGTGGTGTTCTCCTTCTGAACCCCCCTCAGAACAAATATCTTCCTATCGATTAGAATCCGAAATGGGTGGAGGGGGGCTGCCTTTGCGCCTACCATGGAGCGATGTCTGCATGAAATTTTATTGCCACGCAAGGCTCGTCTCTTTTCCTCTACATGTTCAGTTCCATTGTGTACAATAATTGACATGCATAAGAATAAAACATAGTGAGATTATGTAAGGAGTGCATGTAGAAATCCAGAGTGATGGTAGCAACTTGTGGATAGACCCAAAACCAATGATAGTAGGCAGATAATGTCTTCAGTTAAAAAAATACAGATAATGGCTTCTTTACTGTTTGTTTCCCACCCAACATGAAACTCATAGTAGACACTAGAGATTAACTAGATAGTAGATAGATACTATTGATTGCGGCCCCGATATGTACCCCACAACCATTTAGAAACTCAAGTTTGGCCATTAGTTTGGAGCTGACTCAGAGTCTAATCGGTGAACAGGAAGATAAAGTAGCATGTAATATTAAGCGATGCATAACGTAAGCAGACACGAAAGAGTGCGACCTCTCTTGCGGACCTGTGTATTCCTCGAGGTCATCTGCTCGGTTGATGATGGTAATGCAGTTGTCATGGCTGCCCATAGTGGGGAAGAAGATCTGAGGCGGCGAAAGACAGTCTAGAGGCCGGATCCCTGCTGTGCTGGACCCTTATGTCGTTGGAGCAGCTGAGCTGGGGTGGACGACGACACAACAGGAGAGAGACAAACCACACGAGGTTTTCTTTGACAACTATCTATAAGAGAAGTAATTCTGTAAGGGCTCGTTTGAATTGGAGGATTCTAACAACGCAGGGATAGGAAATACACAGTAATAGGATAGGAATGCACGTGCAAAACAAAGAATTTAAAAACACAGGATTTCTGCCAATCTGGGTGTTTGGTTCACAAGAATTGGAAGATCATAGGTTGCAAAGAAGCATGGTGAGATTAAGTCAAACCACAAGAAAATGTACGGTTATAATGCTATTATGCTACTATCTCTTAGTCTTGTGCTTCATGAATAGGAATTTGAAAAGGAGGACAAGTGGATATTAAAATTCCTATAGTTTTTCTTTCGAAATACACTCAAGGAATAAATCCTACAGTTTTCCTTTGCTCCATTCCTTTGAACCAAATGCATGAATAGTAGTACCATAGGAAAATTTCCAATTCCTATGTTTTTCCTTCACTTTTCCTTTCAAGAACTGGTGATTCTAGTAGGCAGTCTTGAGCAAGGAAAAGACTACACTCAAAATATGTTTTTGTGCTATGTCTACTACTTTGGACCCAGGCCAGTGCCCTACTAGCTCAACTCCTAGGCCCATAGACAAATGCACAGCTCAAACGCGCGGAGATAAATAATGATGGCGTTCAAGAGAGTCCATCACAGATAGCTAAGTTGCCTGGTACCTCACTGCTTGTCACATAGTAGGAGAAAATAATTGTATTTCACATTACTACATGTGCTCAATGGACAATATAATATAACATGTAGAGTAAAAAAAGAGATGCAACAACTGTACAACCTCTTTGGCGAAGCCATGTCGATCTCAGCATGATTGGGTTGGTCGGTGAGGATGCTCCGGCTGACTTGGTTATCGGAGGAGGGGAAGAAGATCTTATGCGTCTAGAGATGGATCCCGGGGTACTGCTCTGCCATGATGGAGGGTTTCGTTGTTGGAGCAGCTCTAGTTAGTTGTACGACGCCAAGGCTGAAGCAGGACAAGAGAGACAATGTTAACCTGTGTGGAATTCTAATAGCATCTCCAATAGATGACGTAAAATACATAACCACCAAGTGCTAGATGTAAAATATATTAGCCGCTCATCTCCGAACTTAACTGTCAAAACTGAATTTAACTGTTGAAACTGAACTTAACTGTCGAAACTAAATTTTACTATCGAAACTAAACGCACTAGTAGAAGAAAAGCAGTAGCAGCAGCGCGTGCGGGAGCCAGGGCAGCTGGTCATGTAGCAGCATCAGTCGACTGACACCACCGACCAAACTGCCGCCCCCGCTGCCCGCGGCCGGTGGTGCGCCGCCCCGCCTGCCCTGAAATCAGTCCCCATCACCGGTCCGCCGCCGCCCCAGCCATCCCTCTAGGCCCCCCTCGTGCCGAGCTTTTTCTCTGGCAATGACCACACCATCACCGCACCACCGCTGGCGACCACCGCCCCCACCCTGAACCCTAAGATAGATAGTGGGGTACCTCTCCGGCTAGCCCCCCTCCCCGCTGTGGCTGGTTCTTCTTTAACTCCGGCAAGCCCCGACCCCCTGAAAATTGACTAACCCAAAAGTCGATTCAGTCAACTGAAGTGTAGCCAAATTGGAGCAGCATCGCAAGCAAGAGCAAGAGCAGCAGCGGGAGCAAGAGCAAGAGCAATAGCAAGAGAAGACTAGGCAGGGGACCGAGAGCAAGAGCAGAGCAATAGAGCGAGCAAGAGCTAAAGTAGGAGCAGCTCCTACTAATGTGGATGTCGCCACCGAGGGAGCGACACCATGGAGGAAGTGGCCAGCGACGCCGCCATGGATGGAGCCGCGCCATGTTGGCTCGGGACCTAGCGCCGGTAGCACCGGGAGATCGAATCAAGAAGAAATTGCGGCGATTAGTGTACAACCTCTTTGCTGGCACCGGTTAGGCCTCAGCTTCATCCAAGGAAACGGTGATGATACTGCTCTTCCGGTGGTGCAGGTGAAGATGGCGCAGTGGGAATGGAGGTGGCGCGAAAGACGAGGGGAACGTCGGGGCAGCTCCTTGGAGGTGGAGGACGGGGTGGCTGAACCAGCGGGATGACGAGATCAATGACAGATCCTCATCCGGTCGTTGAGGGACGTCAAGGTGTTGTTGTGGACGACGTTGTCGGGGAAGAGGCTCCGGCTGAGTGGCGAACGGAGGAGGGTGTGGGGCTTCGCGGGTTTTCATGGCCTCGGTGACGAATGGGTGGGCTGATGGGATGGGAGTGAGGAACCATGGCTTAGGGACCCGCTTGTCCGAAATGTGGGGTAAGTTAAGGAAGTACCCCCACCGATTTGTGCTAGGCGGTTCTTTCGGTTCAGGACTATCACGGCCATTTGGCGTGTCGGGATTTCGCAGGAGGTGGGAGTTTTTTCGCGCGTTGTAATTTAGGGATAGCAAGGCGCGGGTTGAGATGCAAGGAGATTTCGGAGCACAACGAGACAAAGAAGTATCTTAAATATTTCGGGGTAACAAGGCACAGGTTGAAATTTCTGGACAAGCCTAACGTGTACTGTACCAAAATCAATTCGCACTTCCGTCGATGAAAAAACAAAAAGAAATCAATTCGCACCACACAAGAGAGTCTAGTCCAGTGTACTGTACCAAACCAATTCATACTACAAATGCCATTCGAAACTTTGAATCATGTTATGTTCAATTAAAATATTTCGCTACGTGTATAATGCATGTAACCTACTACTCAAATGAACGTTTTAGTGTATTCCAAACGTATATACTACCACTTCAATATGAACTAAATTTCAATTCATTTCTCTATTTGAATAAGATCTGCAATAATGATTGTTGTGAAGTCAAACCATTTTAATTCCTTTCTCTATTTTAATAAGATTTACAATCATCATTATTGTCAAGTTAAACCATCATTTGTGTATTATCTTCACAGCACACCACATGATTACTGTCGAGTTAGATATGAACTATGTGTACTATATAAACTCGAACTCGATTTTTTGAATCCACTTTATGTTGATTTCAAATCACAATACCTTTCAAGCTCTAACTAGATTTTCATAATCTAAACCATGTCTCATATGTATAATGTGTTCATCACATAATGTATGGTGCCCCGCCCCTACTCCTACAAGTATTTAGATGTGAGTTGCAAACGCCAGACATTACCACAAATTCAAATAAAATGTGAGATTGTTCGATATATAGTGTTGTTTAGATTGTTCGATATTTAGTTGTAAGCTGCAAACGCCGCACATTATCGCAAATTCAAATAAAATGTGAGATTGTTTGATGTATAGTATGGTTTAGATAGTTCGACATTTAGCTATGAGTTGCAAACGCCATGCATTATCACGTTATGGTATAACATGTGCAAAACCACAGCACGTGTATCACCGCTATATTCATGCATGCATATGTTTATAACACTATGATCTCCTATTCAAATATATGAATCCACTTTCATATCAAATTATCTTCTTTGTTAGTCTCTTACACCCACACAATCCTCTAATCTTTGTAGCTAGCACCAACTTTCACTTGTGCATGCACACGCCCTCCTCGCCCTCCCCCTCCCTCAGCATTCCATCCATCGCGCACATTCTTTTTTTAGATCGTTCTCCCATAGTCTCCACAACTCCTTTCCGGCATACACCGATCAATAAACCTCTCCAGCGAAGTCTGCCTACAACATACACACGCACCTTCCATCTCCTCCTTTCTGTGTCCATGCCTCGTGTCTCTCATACGGTCCCACACACGTGTAAACTCTCACGCCTCTTTTCATCGATCTCAAAATCGCACATTCCTCCCCCTATCTAGCTAGTAGCTCAGCATGCCGCACCACTTCCTAGCACTATTCTCTCTGTCTACCCGTCTCAATGGGCCTTATTTGCCTCGAACAAATGGATATACACCAACCGATCTCCCGCTATACATATAGCTAGCTAGGTCCTTATAATTCGTTTTTCCCCACGCGTCAATCGATCTATCTCGCTAGTTATGTCTCTCCCTTCCTCCGACAAACAACAATTGATCTACCGATCTAGTTAGGTTTGCGTACCAAACACATGGTTCCCCTTCATCATCCATGCATGCTTCCCGACACATCTATCACGCACAGGCACACACAGAAATACATCCCACTCTTATTGATAATATTGCAGTTCTACCCTCAATTTGTCTAGTAGACCTCTCCCACCAACTTCGAGAAGCAACTCCATCACCCATCTAGCACTCTACCCCTCTTCCTCCCTCTCTCTCCTCTCTCTCTCTCTGTCCAACCTATTTCCCGTCCTTCTGTTATATATGGATGTCGACTGATCTCCCTCAAGACATAGCTGGGTCTCTCCTACTCAACACATATACGAGTCGGCCTACCTCTATAGTTTAGGCCTCTTCCTCCCCCCACACACACCGATACATCGAGCGCTCTAGTAAAGTCTCCCTGCCATGCACAAACTTGCCATGTGCCCTCCGACATTCCGGTAGGTTAGTCACCATATATCTTTGACTTGCATAGACACAATTTTGATGGCTCTCTTCATCGATCTTGCAGCCACCCACTTGATCCTCTCTTCGACTCAATCGATATATATGACCCCTCCCTCTCTTCTCGTGGATCGCCCCCTCTATATATGATATCGATAGGCCTCTATTTCACACACATTGCATGTGTCAAATTTTTGCTTGAGTTGTCATCGACACATATTCCGACAAATACATTTACGAAATCACCCCCCAAACAAAAAACACTCACGAACACACACACCATCTGTCTAGGTTTGTATCTCTCTCTCACACACACACCCACGTATGTGGGGGACGTGCACAAAGATAAGAGGTGCACACACGGCGCACGTACTCCCGTCTCTTTCCCAACCACACCCGTGCGGGTACACGGTGGAGCTCATTTCTGTACGAGAAGGAAGCCCACGTGGTAATTTAACATATGTACTAGTTGTCCACTTGATGGAGGATCATCTACCACGGGTGAACAAACAAATTGCGACTTGATGCGTTATGTTAAAAAAAGAGGCAAACCATGTGGGGCCTACCTTAGAGGCAATGCTCTATACACTCGGGATGCTTTGTGCGTATTACTTTTGATGTGTCCCATCAACTCGCAGAACGAGGAGAAGCTTGCTCAGTACACCGTCTCCCCCGCCCATGGGCGCGGTGGCTCGCAGGACGAGGTGAAGCTTGCTTACTACGTCTTACGCACGCTCCCTCGCCCACGCGCGCGGTGGCTCGCATGACGAGGAGAAAATTTTACTACTCCCTCCGTTTACTCCTCGTCCCTACCTTGGTTAGAGAGATTATCATATTGTTTGGAATATATGTCCTTTAGTAGATTTCAATATGAACTACTAGTACATACTCCAAACATTGATATATATATATAGATGTATTTTAGAGTGTAGATTCACTCATTTTGCTCCCGTATGTAGTCAATATTGAGATGGACGTAATAGTACACACTCTCCCTCGCCCACGTGGTGGACGTGCAACAATTCATTCGGTCTCATATAGCCAGAACAATATATACTGCAGTACAATTATTGCTCGACTTCCCAAAGAGGCAAAGAGCCAATCGCAAGGTTAATATTTTGGAGATGCCAAGCGCAAGGTTTATAGGAGAACGAGTAGTAGTACTAGTAGTACGTACCAGTGGTACGTACTGTACGAGGAAGAAGGAAACAAGATGTATGTTTTGTGTGACAGTCTCTTCTTACAGGACGTGCTAGACCTAGTGGACCTCATTGTTGCAATGGGACTACTTCCTATCATAGATTGCATGATTCAGAGTGGTGGGCAGTAGGCATAATTCGGAGCTGCTTAGGGTAGTCATAGTGGGAGTAACTTATGTAGTAACATGTTACATCCCAAGACAAATTTGCTTATGTGGCATGGAGTTAATGAGGGAAGAGATGCTTGTGGTAACATAATATGTTACTGTAACATAACACGCCCTGAGGTAAAATGAGTCTATGTCTCAATTAATGAAGGTTTGTATGTTACCATCTATGTGTTACTACCCATTATGAAGGTAGTAACATGCTTTTAGGTTTTTATGTTACCATCTATATGTTACTACCCATTATGAAGGTCGTAACATGCAAAAGCATGTTACTAGTCTAAATTACTCCCCACTATGACCAGCCTTAGTCTTAAACCCCATGAAGAAGTCCCATCAAAAGGAATAGCCATCCTCTACACGTGCTCCTATGTAAAATGAGTAAATGAGACAAAAAGAGAAAGAGACAAAGTAAAAAAATCACCAGCCTTAGATCCAGCCCTATTGTATCAGTGAATGATATGTCTACGTTGTGATTGACATGGCTATATTATTAACCATGCTACGGAGGTAGAAGCGGATTTTTATTTATTCGCGGAGGTAGCAGCGGATGGATATTCAACAAGGAGTGAAATGATGGTTGCTTCCTCGGTCAAACATAGAGAAAGGTGGAAGCTGGAAGCTTCATAGCAATGTACAAATTTATCTCGCTGATAAATTACAGTACGTACTATACTAGTACTTCTTTCGTTCCCAAATATAAGTCTTTCTAGAGATTCCACCAAGTGACTACATACGGAGTAAAATGAGTGAGTCTACACTCTAAAATATGTCTACATACATCTGTATGTTGTATTCCATTTGAAATGTCTAAAAAGACTTACAGTATTTAGGAACGGAGGGAGTACTATGTAAAGAGTTAGGTGTCGCACGGTGTCCAGAAAATATGGTGATAATATGAGGTGGGCCATGTAATCACTGAGCCTGCGTGTTTTCACTACTATCGCACTCCTTCACTGTAAGAATGGAGAAAACTGTAATCTAGTAGTACCTCCTTTCGCCGAAAGCGTGGGACATCCAGTAGTCCTACCACCTCAGTAATAATGACCAATGAGCCATCAAATCACATAGACCCAGCAGTAAGTTGGACGGACGAAGCAACCATCACTCTTGAATCCGGTTCTCTCTTCAACGCAGCCAGTGAGAGGTCACGTCCGCTCTGCCCGGGCATGAATGCCGCACCGATTCTATGGAGCGGACGCTGACTGTTTCAGGTGGAAGCGCGCATGGGCGATGGAGGTGCTTTGGGTGGGCCAGGCTGGTCAGGAGCGGGCATGGCAGCGGTCCGCCTGTCCCGACCGGACGCCCGGAAACGAGAGGATGCACCGACTCTCGTGGCTAAATCATACACTACACACCATCTCTCTGTAGCAGTAGGTCGATGTGTCACTCTCTCTAACACACACGTGATGTTAAACACACACACACACGCACACGCACACATAGGTTCATAGAATAGGAATATTATGCGAATTACATCGGGAGCGTTTGGATCCTTAGCAAGAACAGTTTATAGCCTAGCCATGCAAGGTTAGGCGTTTGGAACTGTTAAAATATGTTAGCTTTTGTGGGCCAGCTAGCTTGCGTGGGCTAGAAAAACCTTGCTAGCTCAGGAGAGCCAGATCGGCTCTCTTCCGACAGCAAACTTCGCGTACTACAGGGCTGTTTGGTTCCCAGCCACACCTTGCCACATTTTGCCACACCACACCTTAGGCAAATTTGACCAAGTTAGGTAGGCGTTTGGTTCTAGCCACACCTAAGGCAAGAATATTTTTATAAGCAGTGAACCCCACATGTCATAAACACAAAAAGTGTGGCAAGATTCCCTTAGGCAAGCCAAAGTGTGGCTAACAATTTGAGCAACTCAACTAAGGCAAGTGTGGCAAAAATCATGTCACAATCCAAACAGCCCCTACCTTTGTCCTGGTTTATTGGTCCCCATTGTATTTTGTGTCAAATTTTGACCATAGATTGAACTAACAAAATGTTCATGCATGTCACAAAAAATTATATTAATTTGTATTTTGCATACTAACATTTTTCTTATTAATTTGTTTGTTTCACCCTCTATCTGGTGGGACCCAACATACTACATGGAGAGAGGTAAGGTGACTAAGGTTGCATTATTTCTGTACTACAAACACTGCTTTAAATCCCAAAAGACCTTACCCTCAAAGCCACATGACACGATTATGATTTAAATCCCAATGACTCCCACGCAAATAAACACAACATGCTTGTCACACGAATGCAGGAATGTATAAAAGGTTACTTTCCTCTTGTTAAACATAACGTGAGGGTGGTGTAGCTGGTTAACCTGTTCGCTCATCAAACTAGAGGTCTTGGGTTTGATAACCACACTTGAGCATAATTTTCTTTTTGTTCGACTTCTTTCTCGTTTTCAAGGGCTTGCACTCTTCACTCTCTCTCTCCACTATATATATACACGCTAGAGTCTCAGCGCTTGTAGTTTCTCTCTTCACACTCTCTGACCCTCTCCAGATCTAAACAATACTTCGTTGGCCTCTCTCTCTCCCCTTACTGCTGGTCAAAGAGCCGACAGGATCCGTCTACCGGGAAGGGAAGGAGGCTTAACGCTATCACCGTCGGCGAGGGAGGGAATCCACTAAGGGCGCAACTGTTCTCTTTCACCCAGCAATGGCACGGGAGGGCCTCCGACCCCTTCTTCCTCCTCGCTGTACATAGTGTGGGCAGAACGGCCTCCGGTCACCGACCGAACCACACCCCAAGAACCTTAAGTTATAATTTACTTAATTCCACATGCATTGCTCTAGCTGTATGTGGGCTTTTTCTGCTTCTCTACTCGAATCTTGGTGTTGGATCAAACAGAAAAGTAGTGGGGAAAGTTGTATAGCATGAATCTAGGACGTTGTTCAAAGAGGAAAGGAATGGGTGGAAACTAGTGGGAAAAGTTGTATCGCATGAATCTAGGACGTGGTTCAAAAAGGAAAGGAAGGGAGGAAAGTAGTGGGGAAAGTTGCATAGCATGAATCTAGGACTTGGTTCAAAGAGGAAAGGAAGGGGGGAAGTAGTGGGGAAAGTTGTATCGCATGAATCTAGGACGTGGTTCAAAGAGAAAAGAAAGGGGGCAAAGTACTAGTACAGACTGGCTGTCCAGCACCTACGTTGGTCGAAAAGGCAAAACAATGGAAAATGCAGTACACATCTGTAACGAACTGATCTTTTTGTTTTGGGGGACAAGGCTGTAGAGTTTCAGCAGGACTAGATTTGTTGTGCTCACATAGGGAAAGGTGTCTAAAGATAACCAAACTGGGACCAACAGAAATATGCTCCTTGGTTGTTTGTTCTTTGTTGCAACAGACTGTGCATCACCCCTTCATACATCGGTAGATGCACATGGTGATGGTGAGTCCATTGTCCCGTGTAACTCTTTAGCTGTTGTTAATCTAAGGCCCTGTTAGGTTAAAAAGTCCTAGTACTTATTTTAGTCCCAACTAAAAAGTCCCTAGTCCCTACCTGCTTGGTTCCAAGGACTATACATGGAATAGAGGTTATTAAATGCCATGATAAAAGATCATGTTACCCCTGGTAATGAACTAATAGAGATAAGGTGCGATGCGGGGCAGGGGCAACTATTAGATGCTTCTGTGTCATCCACCGTTATTGACCACTTGTTGTTTCCTTTGCACCTCTGTGTAAACAGGGTTATCTACTTCACGTCGTTGCTATTGTGACCTTTTGTTGCACTACACAAAACACTTTTGTTTTAAGAGTGTTTTGTGCAGTTCAACCAAAATGTCAAACCGACATCGTTGCTTGATTGCTTGATCTTAGTGGAACTGCACAAGAGGAGATCTTACTTCCTATCCATGTTGGCAAATTTGGTTCAGATCTTCTTCTTGTGAGTTGTTTCAATTCCGTGTCATGAGAGGTCAGTACTATCCTTTTTTCACATTATTGTGCAGTGTGCTTTCATATTTTGTGCTACTTGTACAGTAATGTTGCTTGATTTTAGTGAACTGCACAAATGGAAACAAGACTTCCAATTTGTATGTGCACCGTAATATCCCATTGAGGTAAGATAAGGATATTGCACAACTTTTGGCCTATATTTTGCCACTTTTATCAAAAAATTAATGTCGTTATTTAGTGCTATACTTGTGCTCCCTAATTGACATGCCAAATCTTACATTGAAGACGGAGCTTGTCTGTTATTGAACCAAGTGATGAAGGGGAAGAACAAGCGGAAGAAAAACAAAAATCAACTCCCGGTGCTGTAATGAAGCATTGGAACTGTGATGACACAAGTAATGATATAGTTTTGCATCTTAATTTATTGCTATGGCTGGAACGAGCAATTGTTCTGCCACTGATTTGATGCCACTCTTAATGTAATATGTAATTATCCCTACTTGTGCAAACAAGGATCTTCTTTGAAGATACCATATATTTTAGTGCAACTGCACAAGAAGATGTTGGAAACATTAAATTAATCGAGGAGTATATAGTAAGCTTGGCAACCACAGTAGATAACAACATATGGTTTCGGAGAAGTGCTTGATTTGTATGCTCTACACAATAAGCCTCCTGACAAAGGTTGTTACTCCCACGGATTTCATCCATATGATTGAGCTTTGTGATCTCTATTGGTGATGTGCTAATGTTTAGATATTGTCATGAGAATGTGGTATTGTCCTTGAGAAGTGCTTCATCTGTGGTGTTTTAAATATTTCCTTTCCTTTTTGAGAAAACAGGGATGATAGCATTTAGTTGTCCTCTTGTCTTTGCACAACAGGATCAACCTCCTCTGAAGAAGAATATGGAGTACGTGAAGTGACTAGTTCCGATTATGATAGATGAAGAAGCCCTATCTATCTACTCATCAGAAGGAGCAGTTGAAGGATGGTTACATTACTCCCCACAAGACCAAACTAACTTCAGCTCGGAAGGACTGATGGATCTCCACCTTTTTTGCTGTGATGAGGAAGTACAATGTTATTCTTGGATTCTTTCCGGTGAGTTCCATTTTTTAAAGTGTGCTCTACATGGACCATGTTGGTGCCTATTTAAACTGTCAATTCATAGTACAGTTTGCTTTATACTAATCACTTATTTTGTATTTGTGCAAACATGGGTGCTAAGCTTGATTTCAATGGGAACTGCACAAAATGTTCATGAATACATCGAATCATTCATTTCCACCACAAGAAAGGAGGTGCCGATATGTTCAAGGCATTGCAACATATAAAGGCAAAATCATACAAGCTACACGCGAATTTGGTTGATTTTGGTGGAACTACACAAAAAGAACAACTGGTTTATTTAGCACAAGGTGCCATGTTAATGTTTGAACTGACGGCAAACCCTGCCCATTCCACAATCATAGGCATTTGATATTCTGGAATGGGAGAACCTTGTGAAAGTTTGCTCATTGATGTATGCAAAACAAGACCCATTTGACATTCTGGAATGGGACAACCTTGTAAAATTTTGCTCATTGATGTTAGCAAGAAGACATGCGTTTGATATTTTCGAATGGGACGCCCTTTGCTGTCAGCAGCATTGATCAATTTTTTCTTTCTTGTTTAGTTGTGAAGTAAATATTGGATCTGACATGTGAATCGCTGAGATGCATAATCATCGATTGTTTTGAATGTTCTCTATGAATTGCCAGGCTTGTGGGTTTGATTGCAATGTATAGGAACGCGGAAAAGCAGCTCAAACTCTTTGTACTCCCTCTGTTCCTTTTTACTTCGTGTATTATATTTCTTTCAAGTCAGTTGATTTACATTGTGAACTTTCATACTTTTTTCTAAAAGAGTGGTCAAAGTACAGATACTTTGACTGCAGACAAAACTTGTATACAAACTAAAAAGGACCGGATGGAGTACATGTGAAACTGCTGCAAACGAGGCGATCACCCTGGGAATAATCCTAGTACGTATTGTTTTGCATGTTCATCCAATACCAGTGATACAAGAATTCGAACTAATCAAAGTAAACTCATTCATACACGGTCGGATTTCATATAAACATACCGAATTTCATTACATTTCATACATTCTTCAACTAAAAAGGGGTGCGCTGGAGGTATAATTAATTAACCGAATCTACCCACCTATGTCCGGCTGAGCTAAACAGAAGCTTATTCTCCAGCGACCAAGCTTTAGTGACTTAACTGCAGGTGCAGTTACGTAACTGACATGTGGCCCAGATGCCTGTTGGGCCCACGTGTCAGTGACCCAACTGCACCAGTAGTTAAGTAACTGAAGCAGCGTCCTTCTGCAACATAGCTCTCCAACTCCATGTCGCCGCCAAGAAGCTAATCGGCCGTCGATTTTCAACCCACCTAGCTTGGCTTCAACCGAAGGGTAGCAGCGGCATCCTTACTTGGACTCGAGCGATGGCGACCTACCGTGTTCTACTCTTCATCATTTTCTGTGTGGCGCGGCCTCGTTGGCAGCGGGGCGGGGCCTCGACAGAGCCGGCGATGTCCTCTGCCTCGTTGCCGGCAGGGCAGCGGCTCGGCGGAGCGGGGGAAATCCTCCCCCTCATTGCCGGTAGGTTGGGGCCTCAAATGAGCAGGTGGTGTTCTCTGCCTCATTGTTGGCGGGGCGGGGCCTCGGCGGAGTAGGGCCTCACCAAAGCGGGCGAGGTCCTCCGCCACGGTGCCGGTGGGGCGGGGCCTCGGCGGAGCCTGTGGTATCCTCTACCTCATTGTTGCCACCGCGGGGCATCAGCGGAGTAGGGCCTCGTCGACGCCAATGAAGCATGGACTCGTCGCTGCCGGCATTGTCCTCTGTCTCGTCCTCGGTCTCACCAAACAGCGCCTCGCCCACTTCATCGCCCTCTATGTAGGCGGTCGTAGCCTCCGCCACCTGCATGTGGTATCGCCAGCGCTCGAGGCGGCCATCGCGGGCGGAGCGGTACGAGTCGAGCAGCGCTTCCTGCTCTGCCCTCTCCGCGGTGATCTGCTCCTCCGCCTACAGGTGCTCCTAGAGGAGATGGTGGTTGTAGGCAGCGTCAGCCTACGCCTCCTGGAACTGCTCCTCACGCTTCTGGCTCACCGTGTCCATGTATTGGGCATGGGCCTTGCCAATGGTCATGGTGCAATGCACCGACGAGGATGGCGTGGAGGAGGGGGTTGGCGCCTAATAGTCAACTACCGTGTTATCCATTGGGACATCATCGTCCTCCGGCTACCTGCCGGCCAGCCAGTCGGCAGCAATGGCTGCCATCTCCTTGTGGTCCATCATCCGCCCGTCCCGAAGAGCGCTGGAGTGCGAGGAAGCCATGGTGGGCAGTAGTGGTGTGGATAGGAAAAAGGGAATGGAGGCGGATGACTGCGGCTATGGCCGGCGCAACAGTTTATATAGCAATGGTGGGCTGCGGAGGGATGGACGTGTGGTGCCGAAGTACCCGCCTTGGCAACCGCATATCATTAATGTGGGTAGGAGGCGGTCTGGGTGGGCCACGGCAGTCAGACTCGTGCTTGACAGCGGGTCGGTCCAGCAGCTGGACATGCTGGCTCGTTAGCGAGCTCGCCGAGCTCAGCGTCAACAATCAGACGATGGACGTAGCTTCCGACTAGGAGCCGGCGCCACTGTCCAAGCCGGTTCATGCCGTGTTCACCATAGAGCAGGTGCGGACGCACTTCGACGCCCTAATGGCGGAAGAGCTACCAACGCAGGGGGACCTGTGCTACAACCTCTGTCTCCTCAACAAGCACCGGTGAACAAGCAAACGACAATGCCATCTCGGACATGTGGCCCTATGATCCCGGCTTCCTGAATGAGCGGCAGGGGCTCTATCAGACCATCCGTAGGGCTCGCGGGGCCCTCTCCGTCGTCCTTCGAGTTGTTGCGCTCGCCATGGTGCCGCCGTCTTGCGTTGTCAACATGGTCAACGGACATGAGGAATGAGGAGATGACTTTACTTGGAGAGGATGACAGTGGGGACCCACCAGGGCCATAGCCGCATGAACGCAAGTGCCTCCTTATTATATACAACTATAATATTTTTTGCTTCCTCCTGGTTTCCTGACATCACGGTCCCACACCATTGTCAACCTATGTAGTCAATAAATGAGACAATTGCACAAGGAGCGGCCGACGCCTAGGACCAAGCAGCTCGAGTAATATTTGTGTTTTTGAGGTGTGAGCACTGCAGAATTTTTCTTGAGTGATGTTTTCCTTTTTGTTCAAAGGAAAGTAGCGTATTAACTGGGTGGGGTATGGCCCGTCTAGCCCAGGCCAGATATCCAGCCCAGATATTAATTTTTTTCAAGCTGAAAATGGCTGGCCCAGCTATACTTTTTTGAGGAATACCGAGGCAAGGTCAACTTGTTATTCTCCGCCCCGCTGGGCTGCAAATCTTTCCAAGGAGGGATGCATTAGGCTTAACAACGAAATGGGCTTTAAGAAATAATAAATGGGATGTCATTATAAAAACTAGAAGTAACTATAAAAAATGCACCAAACACGTAATTAGTTTATAATTTTTTTGGATTTTGAATATTTTAATTTCATTAATTGTTGCACGCGCAATGTTTCGTTGGAATTTTTATGTAATACAAATTTATATTGAAATTGTATTTTATCTGACTAGAAATTTCGGGATAAAAATATTTCAGATCCCATCAAAATGTTGGAAATTTTATTGAATTCTATTTTGAACGGTTGGTTGAAATTATTAATCGTTGTCCTAGATAGAAAATGGGTTGTACTTTTAACAACTATAAATGGGCTATAGTAAATTCCATTAGAATTCTAAAATGGGTTGTACATTCTTGCAAATCGCAAATGGGCTTCTTCTTCAATCTCGGATATTCTAGCTTTAGCCGCCCAAAAGATTATTCCTCACCCTGCCATGTGGGGCGCACCATTTCGGAGGCTGACCTGTGGGCCTACTAAGTTGACGCGTACCAAGGGCTTTGTTAACTTAGTCAATATAAATGATTCTTGCTGTAGAGACCGTACAATGTCCATCCAACAGCCATAGTGCTTCTTCAACCTCTGGTCTTCTTGCTCCAGCCGCCCAAACCAGCGCTGGTGGGACTGCCTGCTCCTGCCTCCCGTGGCCAGCTATGCTGCCGCACAGGCCGCACTGCCCCACCCTACCCCATTGCTGGCCAGGTCATTCCTCTACTCACCCACACCTCCTATTATTTCCCGCGATGGCAGCTGAACTAGTAAACCCTCGTACTCCCCACCGCGTGGGCAACCACTACCGAGTCTTCCCCGGCTCCATGTCATTCCCTTCCTGGTGCTCTCGGCGCGCCATGGTCAACGTGGTCAACGAACGACATCCATTTGACGAGGACTATACGTGGAGAGGCTGACAGCTGGGTCCATGGCCGCACACAAGGAAATGCCTCCTTATTACACACAAAATAATGATTCCTCCACCTGACAGCAGGGACCCACCGGACGGGCCATCGTATTTCGCGAAAAAATGTTTCCCCCTGACTGCTGGGACCCACCAGCTACATCTTCACACGCAAGAAAGTGCGTCCATATTACGGGCAAAAAAATAATGATTCGCCCCTGACTGCTGGGACCCACCAGCTACATCTTCACACGCAAGGAAGTGCCTGACAGTCGGGACCCACCTGGTCGATGCGTACGTAGCGTTGTCATTCTGGTCGCAAACATGTATGTACATACTGGTTGATGTAGAGGCGCGCACGTATCATAGTAGAGGCACGCACGTGTCATAGTATAGGCGTGCACGTAGCTTGTACACATATGTACAGCGGCCATGGTGGAAGAAAGTAAATACGGCGACGTACGTACATACGGGCGGGGTCTCGAACGCCTACTCACGCATACGTACGGCCGGGGCTAGTGTACATGGCTGGGTCAGAACGGAGAAGCTGTGCTGTCCTCGTGTTCATGGGGAGGCAACGAAATGCGTCGTGTTCATCGGGAGGCAAGGAACACATGTTGTTCATCAGGAGCCAACCGGCTTGGACGAAACAGCCTATGGAAACAAGGCCTGGCATACCGCAGAACGGAGGAAACGGCCTTGTGTTCGACGGCCATGGTGCAAGCAAGTAAATACGGCCACGTACGTACATACGGGCGGGGTCTCGAACACCTACTCGTGCATACGTATGGCCAGGACTCGTGTACATGGCTGGGTCGGAACAGAGAAGCTGCGCCATCACCGTGTTCATGGGGAGGCAACGGAATGCGTCATGTTCATCGGGAGGCAATGGGACGCGTGCTGTTCATCGGGAGCCAACAGGCTTGGATGGAACAGCCGATAGAAATGAGGCATGGCATACCGCAGAACGGAGGAAATGGCCTTGTGTTCGACCGGCCACGGTCGAAACATGATCCTGTTCATCGGGAGGGGTCTGGCATACCGCAAAACGGAGGAAACGGGCCTCCTACAGTGGAAACGGGGTCCTGTTGATTGAGAGGGGTGTGGCGTACCGCAAAAATGGAGGAAACGGACTTGTGTTGGAGTGCTACGGTCGAAACGGGGGTCTTGTTCATTAGGAGGGGTGTGTCGTACAACAAAACAGGACTCCACGGGCTATTGTTCATCTCCACCATTGACTGCCTCCACGGGCTACTGTTCATCCACCGTCGACTGCCTCCACGGGATACTGTTCATCCACCGTCGACCTATTCCATCCTCCACCTGCGACTGTTCATCCACGGGCTCATGTTCATCCAGCCTCCACCACGCGCTCCTCCACCGGTTACTGTTCAACAAGCCCTCTCCACAGGGTCCTGTTCAACCACCCCTCCACGGGCTACTGTTCATCCAGCCCACCACCAACTACTGTTCAACCAGCCCTCCACGGGGGCATCCTGTTCATCCAGCCCTCCACGGGTTCCAGTTCATCCACCGGCTCGATCGATCGGGGTACTGTTCATCCAGCGGCAATATCCTCTACTACCATGGGGTCCTGTTCATCCAACCCCCCACCGGGAACTTTTCATCCAAACCCCCAACAAACACTCACTGTTCATCAAGGGAAGGAGGCAGTAGTGTTTGATCGGCTTCAGTTAGCAGCAGTAGCGAAGGAATCACTCGGCTTCAGTTAACGGCAAGGGATCAATCAATCGCTCGGGTTCAGTAACGCGTAGCCTGCAGTGCAATCGCTCGGGTTTAGTTAGAGCCCAACCCTCACACCCACACGCGTACGTGTATGAGAGAAACGCACATTGCTCGGCCCCCGACCATCCACCGTAACAGGGAACTCCCCGATATTTTCCTCGCCCTTGATTCTACCACGGTTTTTCCGTCATGGACGGCCCAAAGAATGTCATGCAGCTGCGTCTTCGGCCCGCCCAGGACGAAAGGCCCATTTTCTGTCATGATTTTGTGTCATAGAAGTAGGAACCCACCACATCTGTGATGATACTGGGTTTTGTCACAATTATCGTCATTGAAGTGTCATAAGCATGATAGAAAAAAATTGTTCTGCCCAAAATGTCACGGATGTGTCTTTTTTTGCAGTGTATCTTGATTTAGCAACATAAACTAGAATGATATAGACCATACAGTGACCATACTACGTAGATATATGTTTGTTTCATGTTGTTATCCTGTCCACCTTACTACTGAAATGGTTTACCAAAATGAGTTTCATATACAACATGGTAAACCTGTGATGTCTTTGTTTGTTTGTGTTTTAGAACGCGAATAAAATATTGGGGAAGAGTACCCTGTTATGCAATGGTAAATGAAGTAATGCAGATAAGGTTCAAGATAGTGAGACATCCCCGTTGGTCTCCAAGAATGCTGAAAAAAACTATATTGAAGACACTGAGACAACCCCAAAGTCTTGTCTTGATGTAGTGTTCAAGTTACTGGCTACTACTGCTGGCACTAGCTCTTCGAACTCGCTTCCTGAATCAGTTCGGCTTCTTGAGTCTCAACTTCAACTTGAAAGACATCGATCAGATGTTATGCGACAGGAAGCCGAAGGACCGAGGAAGTCCCTGCATAATTCAGATGCATACTTTCTGGTGCAACAACAAGTGCTGGAGGATTTAAGCGCCAAACAAGAGAAAGTTAATAAGCTTGCTAAGAATCTTGCCAGCATTATGGTACCCAGGATATTGTTTCTTGAGCTCTTCTGAAGTGATTTCAATTCTGGACTTGTTTTGCTGCGGTGTTTATTTGCACTGGTTGCCAATTTTGACAACCAGTGTATATGATATGCGGCTTTATTCCGTATATTTGCACTGGTGGCGAACTTTGATGGCCAGTGGATGTAATATGTGTAATAGCCGTGATAGCCTAGCGTAAGTTGCTCACTAATTTATTTCCTTGTTGTCTTGTTTATTTGTTAGCTTGTAGTCAGTGCAGTTCTTTTTCCGCGGTTTGCTCATGGCAGCAATCACCTATTTTTTAAAACTAGGCCACAATAACCATGGGCTACATATTTACTGTAGTTACCAAGGGCCTCCTATGGGCCATAGAAACAATGGGCCTTCTACGGGCCGTAGCATCAATGGGCCTTCTACGGGTCGTATGATCGATCGGCCACACATGGGCAAATAATAGATCGCATTATGGACCGTAAATGGGCTAGATTTGGAATTGTCCGTTCATGGGCCGACCATAACGGGCCGTCATTAATCAGCCGTATTTGATGACGCTACAAAAACGACCCAAAGGATTAACGAGCCGCAAACGGGCGGATTGTAACCACGAGCTAAATTTGGCCCACAAGCAGAAAAGGCCAGTAACGGGCCGTAAGTAACCGAATGCTGGAAATAAGCCCAAGAATAAATGGGCCCTGACGAGGCCGAAAGATAACACGGGTTGGAAACGGCCCAATGGAATAATGGGCCGTTAACGGGTATAAAGCGGTACACTGTTTATTGCGGGCTAGATTCACCACGGGCCATTAATGGGCCAAGAGTTACAAATGGCCTCACATGGGCCAAAAGACATCATGGGCCATACATGGGCCGGAAGTTACAACGGGCTGGAATCATATTAGACGCCCCAGATGAAGCTACTGTTCTTAATTCCAATAGGCCGTAACGGGCCATGAGTTAGCGGGCCCTAAATGGGCTATATACGAATAGGCTGTTAATAGGATTTCACTACTAGGGAAAAGCTTAGCAATAGCGCGGGTTTTGGGCCTCTCAGTAGCGCGGGGACCAGCGCTACTAATAAGGCGCTACAGGTAACGTATAGCAGTAGCGCCTGTTGTCCCACGCTACTGCTATACATGAATAGTTGTAGCGCTCTTTAGAAAAGGGCGTTGCTGATATTATCTGCAGCGCTGTTTACTGGGAAGTGCTACTGGTAAGGCGGCGCTACTGCTAAATTCCCCCCCCCCCCCGCTACTACTAGTTTTATTAGTTTTTTCCTGCATATTTGTTTTGTATTTGTTTTGTATTTGAATAGGCTTTATACAATAATCTTTACCATATCATACACATACAAATGCAATCATAGCATATACATACAATTAGTCTCATCAAATCATGTCATCATCATAATCATCATCCAACACAAAGTGGTCTCTCGTCATCATCTCGAAAATAGCGATACAAGTCTCGATTACTCGCAAATACATCGTCATCCATCTAAATAATGACATACGTGAGAAGAGCTATCACTTTGAGTACATGAGTTCGTATCCCTCTCTCGCATTAGCGTGAACCTAAACTAACTACTGCCTATCGCTCGGAAACCAGAAACCGGTACACCTGGGACTGAAACTCCGGCCACTTGTCGTATATATACTCCTGGCGTAGCACTTGTTTGCCATCTATGATCTATGCACCTGCATCGTCACATGAGTCGATGATATGCAACATATATAGTTGAGCAACAGAAAGAGACAGACTTGGCAAAAATAGAAACAACATATCATAAGCATAAATAACAAAGTTCATCATACCCCAAAATGCCCTAACTAGAGTGATTTTCGCTAGTCGAGGAGGAGGACGGTTTAATTACATCACAAATAAAGTTTCACCATGCATAACTCAAAGTTTTGTCATACAGAAAGTATGGACTAAATGGACACATTGTCATATGTCGACAATCACTCCAACATGTCGTTCCATCCATCCAAGTCAGGGAGATAGTCCTCGAGCTTAGTGAAAGGCTTCATGTCGAGACGCTGAGAGGCTATCCATGTTCGGACGTCTTCCCACGACATTTGTCCTTCTCCGTAGAACATCCCTGTTTTTCCGACGACCTCCTTCATGATGATTTGGGCAAGTTCACGCTGGATGTTATAGAACTCAGCTCGAAGTCGATGATCCTCGATATCTCCTATGTCCTTTGCCCATTGCAGAATATGGGCATCACCAGATCTAGGTGACATGCGAAGGTTCTGGTGATCCTGTCTGTACTCCAGCATGTGGTGTAGGACATAGAATCCATCATTAAGGGAATCGTTCGGTTGCTGGATGCAGCAGAAGTCGGCCTTATGGCCGAAGGTGGCCCTGCCGCCCCTTCTCTTCTTGCCCCTGACCTCTCCACCCCTTGCTTGGTAGTAAAACATAGCAACATCCTTGATGTGGGTGTAATACTTTTTGTGAATGTTCTTCGACGAGTCCAAGTAAAGAGCGTGGGAGAATCATGGGTAGAGGATGATGAGGACGGCGCGCCCGCCGCTGCACAAAATAAGTACACCTCAAATTAATTAGCCTCCATCGTGCAAATGAATGATTGAAATCGAAGGAAGGATAGCAGTGCGGATGACTTAAATGGGATAATAAGGCATGAGAATCGCCTCCTTGTCCTTATTGGCGAGCATGAAATTGACGATGTAATCCCTCACGTATTCATGGTGCTTTGCGTAGACTCCCAAGAAGCCCTCGTGCATGTAGTACAGGTCAGCGACACAGATATGAGATATCTCCTCAACCCCGACGATGTAGTTCGTGTGCAAGGCATAAAGGCGGACAAACGTAAAATCCATCTTCTTCACGTGAAACATGTCGAATATGTAATCGAATCGGAGGAAGAACTTATCCGCGGGGAAGCTGTCGATGTACAACATTTGCCGTGGAACGTTAACCACGTAGAGTGGGTATCCTAGATCTTTCGCGGCGATGAGGCCTTTCTCTACCCGCAACACATCGTCATGAAGTCTCCTTAGATCGCCAAATCTGACCCATAGCGCTGTTGCAGGTAGGATTGGTTGACCGGGCATATGCCATTTATCCGCATCGGGGATATCTATACGGTTCTGAAGCCGAGGCTGCTGAGGCGGCTGGATCATAGAATCAGCTTTTTTGCCTTTCCTCGCTCTCTTCCTAGACTTCTTTACTACCGGAAGGTCGTCCATAATACGTTGAGACGGCAATTCAGGCACCGACTCATGATGCTCAAACCCTGAGGAGGCGCCAGTATAGACATATTGTTCAGCGACTAATGGAGCCTCCTCCTTACCCCGTCCGCTATCACCCAACCCGACACCCAACGCTAATTGGGTAGGTGGGGTGTTGATGTTCATACCTTGCTGAGGCTGCATGCTCGTGGGTGTGCTCCCGGCCGCCTCCAGACGAAGCATACTCTTTGGCCACAACAGGACCAACCCATTGCAACAACCACCAAGCCACCGTGGTGTCTCATCGTCATCCCCCACTAGTATTGGAGGAGGCAAATTCTCGTGGCCTGGTTTGACACTGGCCACGGAAATCTTGAAGACGTTCGGGGGGGATCGGCCGGCTGTGGAACAATGGTTCCTTCGGCTCCATTATCTCGCCTTCCCCACGTCCACCTTCTGGTCGCCGATGGTGTACAATATGGTGCATGGGGTTTCGTCGGCCTGCAAAGAAAAGTCTGCGACGTGAGACATCCGAAAGGCAACAAAAACAGGAGATTATACATTTATATTGAAGGGGCCCGGTGTGACAGATACCGTGAGGGCGTCGAGCTCATCCAAAGGCGAAGCACCACCGAGCACGTCCGGTGCGGGAGCCGGTGCGGGAGTAGGTGCGGGAGCCGGTGCGGGAGCAGGTGCTGGTGCAACGCTAGTCGAGCTGCTCCCCAAGAAGTCAGCAAGGGGAAAGTCCTCTGCATTTTTTTCTGGATTTTGCCTTCTCCAAGTGAAAACTCCCGTCACCAAGGAAGTAGACAAATCTACGACCACCTGTTTTGCGGCAGCTACCGCTGTTGCGACTGTCTGAGATGATTTCTTCTCAACCGCAATCTCAACCTTCTTGTCGATGTTTTCTTCAGTTAACCTCCGTCTACCTTTCTCTCCTCCGTGGTCTCGCGGTAGTACTTCTTCCACGTGGCGCCGTCTCCGACATCGTGCACGCGTCCATACGACGGTCAAGTATCCACCGGTTGTCGCTTCAATATGTTCAACGCCCGGTTGAATGGAGTGTCCCACTTGGGCCTCGCCAATGCCTTAGATGGCGAGTCACTTTCGGCCGCAATCCGGTGTTGCTCTCTCTGCAAAAGGCACAAGGATCATTTACAAATAAGACTAACATGTGCAGTCGAATTGATCAGCAACTAAAATTACAAGCAGTCTCATGAACTCCGTAATGACTGGTTTTGTCTCGTAAACCTTCTTCACTGGGTCCCAACGGTGCCGGGCCCTAAGGACGTCACGCTCTTGCGGGACGGTGAAATCCGCCAAGGGGTCTGGGATGCCCAGACTCGCGGCCTCCGCGTCCTCCTTGGCCCATTTGGACCTCTTTCCGCCGTAACCACGGCTTCCGAGGTGGTGGATCCCAATGTTCCTCTCTTGAAGCCCCTTCATGTACTGAGACTTTTTTTTGGCAGCTTCGGCCTCGCAAGCCTCCTTGAATATTTGAAACTCCTCTCTTCCGTGATTGTCGGATTATCCTTTACAATCTCGGAGTAGGGTTCCTTCTTGTCGATGATCTTTGCTTTCACTCGATTTTTCCAGGCGGCCAACGCGTCGCTAAACTTGGTCATGGAGTGTTTGTTTATCTTCTTCATTGCCGGGTCCTCATCTGGATCTTCATAATCCTTCTCATTCCGGCCCGGGAACAAGAATATCTGGTGAAACTTCTTTAGGAGGGAGCTCCTCATATTTTCTATCTTCTGTAGTTTCTCATCATTGATGGTGGCGGTTGTCCGTATGATGCAGCCTATTTGATTGCCGTAGCATCGACGCGCTTCCTCGGGCGCCTTTGGCTCAAAATTGCCGTCATCCACCTCCGTGACCACCAGTCTAGTGGTCCTGAGTTTGTTAGGAGGCTGTTGTCTCTCTGCTTTCGATTCTACACTGGGTCCGCTCCCCGAGGCAGCACCGGTCTCAGTCTCAGTGCCGGTCTCGATGCCGGTCTGAGTCTCAGCACCGGTCTGCGTGTCGGCAAGGCTAAAAAAATCGTCTGCCGCCCGGTAGACGTCGTCGCAATCACCAGAACCCTGTCCTTCATTGTTGCTAGCCATGTTTCCTACGATTAAATCTAGTCAATTAATTCTAGACCTAATAAAATGAATAATGACATAAAAAGGCCTATTGTTTTGCAGGAACGTTGACTCCTTCCCGGTGCGGCAAATCCCGGGAACCCTTCATGAAAATTTCAGCATGACCTTTGCTAAAAAGTGGACAATTCGAGAACCTGAATTTTTCTGGAACGGAAATGAATCAACATTCTGGCAAAACATAGGCCACTCGGCTTCATTCCCTAGAAACAACAAAAGGCCACTTGGGCACAATTGAACCACTTCAATGTCGATTATGGTCAATGAGCAAACACAGCTGAGGATTTTTCATATATCATGACCACTTCAAATTTGCATCTCCTAGTGTTTGACACTTCAAGAAAATCTACACAAATCTCATGCTCTCTGAAACTCAATTCAAAAACCAAATATAGATGGATGAACCCTAGAACTCAAATTATGAACCTAGAACTCAAATTATGTCCTAAATTTTTGTCCTAATAAAAATTCACTAAAAATTAAGAACCTACTAGACTAGCAACACTAATAGAAAATTTATATTTTTATATTGATTTTTTTCTCTAAACTAAATCCTACCACCCTAGTTAACATCTAGTTAAACCTTACTTTCCTAACATTTGTAATTAAACACTACAACCCTAACCCTACTGCCCTAGTTAAGCATATACAATTTTTTCCTACAGCGAGGGAGGCAAGGGCGTGTCTGTCAAAGCCCTGTCTAAATTCTTTTCCTAACTAAATTCTTTTCCTAACTAAAATAACCTAACTAATTTAGAGAGAGAGAGGAGGGGTGGGGGCTTACAGAGGATGGCTCCGGTGGTGGCGAGGGAGGCAGGGGCGTCTCCTGTGACGGCGAGGGAGGCAATTGTGGCGAGGGAGGATCCGGTGGCGTAGACTGCAGCTCCAGTGGCGTTGATGTGGCCGCGCGGCTCCGGTGGCGTTGGGGGCGGCTCTAGTGGTGTCAACGACGCACGGCTCTGGTGGCTCTGGGGCCGTCGACGTCGGCAGGAGACGGCGGCGAAGTGGGGCGACGGCGAATCGGGCAGACGGCGGCGGGGTGGGTTGAGGGATTTGGGGGAGAAGTGATGGCCGGGGCGAAACGGTTTTTTGGTTAAGTCAAACTTAGCGGTAGCGCTTTTTGCAAAACGCACTATAGCTAAGTTAGCTATAGCGATTTTCACAAAACACGCTACTGCTATAGCTATATAATTCCCTTCATATTTCTTATTTCCTTTTCTGTTTCTACAGCGGGGGTCTAGGAAATGCGCTGCAACTACGTTAGCTATAGCGCCTCTTACGAACAAACGCTACCGCTACACCTTTCTCCTTTATTCACTTTTTCATTTATTTTGCTCTACATTTTATTTTTTCCTTTCTCCTTTTTCTATTTCTTTCGTTTTCATTTACTTTTCCATTTGTTTTTCATTTCATTTTATTTCCATTAGCAGTAGCGCTCTCCGCGCGAAACACACTACTACTTATGTCCTAGCGGTAGCACGCTTCTCTCAAGACCGCTACTGCTATGCGTAGCCTATCGTTCTGGCAATGGGAATATTAGTCGTAGCGCTTTTTCATGTGCATGCGCTACTGCTACTATTGTATCTGTAGCGCGGTTTTCGCACGCGCGCTACTGCTACTTAGCACTAGCGCCCGTTTTTGCCACGCGCTACTGCTAAATTTCTATGTATAAGGTTTTCCCTAGTAGTGTTTTGGTGGGCCGGCCCGTTACCTTTTGACCAAGTCAAACGGGCCGACCTTTTCACCAGAATGGGCCTCTATTGCGCCGTGCCATGTGTTGACGTATCATAGGCTCCTCCTGTCCAATGAATGGATGACATCTGTCCCAACGGTGTGCCAACACGTTTTTCCTCCGACCAATGACAATTTTACATGTGGAAACTCCTCATTGGACCAAGCTGTTAACGGGTTATCAGATAAAAAACCGGACCCGATAGCTTAACGGCGACCCGTTATGGTGGATGCCATGTGTCGGTCACCCTTGATGAAAGCACTTCTGTGACGCACGATTTATCATCATGGAAGTGGACACTTTCGTGATGATAATTTTGGTAATGTCATGAAACACTTCTACGACAGCACAGGTATGACTATCTTGATTCTGTCATAAAATCATCATGGATGTACATGCATGACAGAAAATGTGACCTACTGTGACAAACATGTATCATCATGGCAGTGTCTTTTTTTGTAGTGTAACCGGTGGTAGATGTATTTTTTTTGTTGGACAGAAATATAAAGAGGTTTATTTAGAAACTTGAACATTTGACTAGCGTAAGAAAAGGAATTTGCAAACTATCGGATACATTTTCCGAAAATAATGGATTTCGATGTCTTACCGGAGAAACACTCTCGTGCTACAGAGGTAGTTCCCTGGTTTAGTTTTCCACAATGCCAACACACTACAAATGAAGATGCATTTTCACAACATTAATTATTGAACCAGATACGAATGCAAATTAATTTGAACATCATTGAATTCAATACCTATCCATGAATTGCTGAAGATGCGTCAGATCCTGAGGCTTGATTGACTCTTTGAGAGAATCAACTTAGTAAACCATGTTCTTGTTTGGAACAATGAATACCAAGATCCAGTGATTGCTACAGATTAAGAAAATCTTAAACTTATGAATTATGTCAAAATCTGAAAGACAATCAGTGTATGTGTTGTTGTTTATTTGAGTCACCCTTCATGATATGGTTAGAGAAATGATTTTGCATGGAATGTGTTTTCTAAGATACAGGTGACCTTGTTAATGTCCCACTTCGGTTCATCCTTATCATGTAATATTGTGCCAGTTGCGAATGCAGGATCTATGAAATACACACTCTCCCTTTTTATCCTCTACGCGGTCAATCCCCTGATAGGAATAAAATACAGTTAGTTGTTTATCATTTACAGTCTTGTATGGAGAAGTTGATCAAAGTATGTTACGTACTTACAAAATCAGGCATCTAATGTAACGCCCGGATAATTAAGCTAAAGTAACCTCACCCTAATGGTGCCATGCATCACCTTTTTGCTAAGTCAAATGTCACTTGATCAAAATTCTAGTCATACTCAAATTTTAAAATAAAGTAAAAATAATATTTATTCAAACAGCAAATTAAAAAATTTAGATGGGTTGCAAATATTAACTAACAAGTTGTCAAGAAAGAATCAACATTTTCAAAAATATTTAAATGACGCTAATCCATTTGTAGCTGACCCATAAGCATTTTTGTTTAACCAAATTATTATAAATAAATATGAAGACTTTTCAAAATAAATTACGACTAATTGAAATAACTCCAAATATAGTCTAATATTTATGTGCTAAGTTTCAAGTTCAAAAAATTTAAAATAATATACAAAAGCTATGCAAAACAGAACATAAATAAAGGTTAAAAGACAAGGAGAAAGAGAAAAGGAAAAGAGAGAAAACCCCCTCATGCACTCTGGCTCATCTCGTTTTTTCCTATACCAGGCCAGCCCACCTCACCTCCCCCTCCTCACGCTACAAAGAACAGGGGAGGGCGTGGTGGCCATCCGCTGGCCATGGCCGCGGCCATGCCATGTGTGGCGGCATCCCGCGCCTCCCCATCGAATCCCCGTCTGATAAGGGCACCCCCACACCCCAACGAAACCCTAGGCCACCACTTTCCCCCCTGGCCCCCCACGCTCCCTCTCCCAAGGTCGCTCGCTCGCTGCCGTCACCGCGTCACCACCATGGCCATGGCCATAGCCACTACCCCACGAGCGCGACGAGTCCAGGAGGACTGCCGTGGTCCACTACTTCACTTGAACCACCGGATTGACACCCTGGAGCCCCAACGGCGTCGCCCGCTTCTTATTCTTCCTCGGACGCCACTGGACCTCTTCGTCAAATTCGTTGCCTCTGCTGCTCCTAACCTCTCGTTGGGCCGTCGTGTGCCTCCCCGGTGAGCCCTCCTTCGGATCCCCTCCTTTTCCCGCTCGGTTCCATGTCGCACGGCACCCACCCTCTTGAATTAGGCCGCTATGCCGAAGTTCCTTCACCGTGCCCCTGAAGCCACGATTCCATGTCCCGTCGCGCCCTGCTCTGATGCAGCTTGCTGCTACCACTGCTTCCTATGGCTCCGGCTGTCGCAACCGCCGCCGCCGCGCCCAGCGGCTCCTGTCGTGCCCGGCCACCACTGCGCATCGCCCACTATTGCCTGTGCCTCTTGCCCTCCCTACTGCTGCTTCTGCCGCCCGCGCATGGCCGCCCCTCCATCTCGCCCTAGTGAACCGCCGCTTGCCCGCCCGTAGCCGCCTGCTACTAATGTCGTTCCCTACTCCTGCCGACGTTCGCTCACTACACCGCCCGAGCCCGACAGCAGACGCCTGCACGAGAACACACCCGCTAAGCGCCATAGTCGCCCGCCTGCGCGCGCACTCACCGCCCCCCCCCACCCCACCGCGCCCTGGCTACCTCTCACGTGCGCCTAGCAGCGCGAGCCCGCGCTTGCAGCTGCCCGACCGCCCCGGGCCCTACCCTTGCGCCGCCCACATACGAGCTCCGGTGGTTGCCTGGCCCGTTACTGACGCCGCCACAGACCAGCCCGCGCCCTTTCGGCACCTCCCGTGGATGCGGGGGAGCACCAGCAAGCCGGGGCTCCCAATCATGCCCCGGTTCGATGCTCGTGGGCGGATTCCGGTGAAGTCCGGCCCCGATCCATCGCGGGGAGGGTCGCCGGCGCCTCTCCGGCTCCAACCACTGAGGTGGCATGCCACGCGCCCCCCTCAATGACACTGACGCTGGGGCCCGTGTCCTAGTAGACTGGTCAACTGACCCAGTTGACCAGCTGACTGGGCAGTTAACCTAGGTCAACAGGGGCCTGCTGATCAACCTCTGTTGCACTCTGGGTGCAGTACATTGGGTGTACCTAGCAGTTCTCTGTCTTTTTCGAATTTATAACCAACCAGGATTTCAGAATATTGTTAAAACTTTCAAAAAATCATATAAAATAATCCGTAACTCAGATAAAAAAAGTGTTGTACATGAAAGTTTCTCAAAAACATGAGACGAATCCGAATACGTAGTCTGTTCGTCTGTCACGTGCCCCTAGCATAGAAAACATGCAACCATCCCCCTCCATTTCATTTGTCTAAAAATGCCAAACTTCAGGAAAACTTTCCCGGATGTTATCCCCCTTCGTCAGTATCGTGTAGCACTATGATAGGTCACCCCTAGCACCGCTTATTGTCAGTTCATGCATCTGTGTGCATGATATGTCTCCAACGTATCTATAATTGTTTCATTGTTCCATGTTGGTATATTATCATTCTTGGATGTTTTACAATCATTTTATAATCATTTTACTTCATTTTTGATACTAGCTTATTAACATACTGCCCAGTGACAGTTGCTGTTTTTTGCTTGTTTTTTACATCACAGAAAATCAATATCAAATGGAGTCAAAATGCAGCGAAACTTTTGGTGGATTTTTTTATGGACCAGAAGACACCCAATGGGCCGGAGAAGCACCCGGGGATGCCCCGAGGGGGGCACAACCCACTAGGGCACCCAGGTGGGTTGTGCCCACCTCGGTGGCCTCCCGCACCGCCTCTTTGCTCTATAAATACCCCAATATTCCAGAAACCCTAGGGGAGTCGATGAAAATCAATTCCAGCCGTGCAAGTTCTAGAAACACCAGATCCAATCTAGACACCATCACGGAGGGGTTCATCATCCTCATTGGTGCCTCTCCGATGATGCGTGAGTAGTCTTTGGTAGACCTTCGGGTCCGTAGTTAGTAGCTAGATGGCTTCCTCCCTCTCTTTTGATTCTCAATACAATGGTCTCTTGAAGATCCATATGACGTAACTCTTTTTGTGGTGTGTTTTTGGGATCCGATGAACTTTGAGTTTATGATCAGATCTGTGTTTTTATCCATGAAAGTTATTTGAGTCTTCTTTGATCTCTTATATGCGTGATTACTTATAGCCTTGTATTTCTTCTCTGATATTTGGGTTTGTTTGGTCAACTTGATCTATTTATCTTGCAATGGGAACAGGTGCTTTGTGATGGGTTTGATCTTACGGTGCTTGATCCCAGTGAGAGAAGGGGAACCAACACTTATGTATTGTTGCTACTAAGGATAACAAGATGGGGTCTATTTCTACATAAATATATCTTGTCTACATAATTTCATCGTTCTTATTGCATTACTCCGTTTCTCCGTGAACTTAATACACTAGATGTGTGCTGGATAGCGGTCGATGTGTGGAGTAATAGTAGTAGATGCAGGCAGGAGTCGGTCTACTATTCTTGGATGTGATGCCTATATAATGATCATTGCCTGGATATCATCATGATTATTTGAAGTTCTATCAATTTCCCAACAGTAATTTGTTTACCCTCCATTTGCTATTTTTCTCGAGAGAAGCCACTAGTGAAATATACGGCCCCGAGTCTGTTCTTTATTATATTTGCCTTTGCGATCTATTTTTATTTGGTTTTATTTTCAGATATATTAATCCAAAAACCCAAAAATACCTTGCTGCAATTTTTATTTATTTTATCTCGCGTTCCCGCGAGATCCATTTATCCAATCTACTACAATTTTACCTATCTTTTTACCCGTGTGGGATTGGCAACCCCTCTCTTACGTCGGGTTGCAAGTATTTGTTCTTTGTGTGCAGGAGTTGTTTACGTGGTGTTGCGTGGTTCTCCTACTGGGTCGTAACCTTGGTCTCATCATTAAGGGAAATACCTACTGCTACTGTGCTGCATCATCCTTTCCTATTTGGGGAAATACCGATGTAGTTCAAGCAAACATCAAAATGAATTTCTAGCACCGTTGCCAGGGAGACATCATCAACATCTTCCAGGTTCCTAATAACATATCTCATCTCCCTGCAATTTACATTATTTGCCATTTGCCTCTCGTTTTCCTCTCCCCCACTTCACAAAAATTTGCCGTTTCATTCGCCCTCTTTTTCGTTCGCCGTTTTCTCGTCAGATATGTTTTCGTGTGCATCCTTGTTTGCTACTTCTTGTTGCTATGAATAGTTCTTCCGCTATTATGTGCACTCCGGAGAATGAAGTTCTTAACTTCAAACAAAGGGGAGGGGAGAACTTAAAGGATGCTTGGTATAGGACATGCAATGCTCATAATAGATCTATCTGTAAGCAATCTACCGTTGTTCTTCTTTGCTGTTTTTATGTGGGCATCACCACTTGGTATATATTCGTCCTTGATACGATTACCGGTGGAAATTTTTTGATGTGTCCCTCTCTTAATGCTTTTAATACTATGGGAAATTTAGTGGGTTCACCACCGCTTATGATTAATGAAATAACTTTGACTCTTGAGCATGTTATGGAATGACTAGATGCTATTGAAAAGAAAATTCTTACTGGAGAACATATTGATAACTTGGATAAAAAGATGCATAATTTTTCTACTAAAATTGGGTCAAATGCGGGAGAAGTTTTTAAGTTGTTAAAAAAAGGGGACCGTAATTTTTGAAAGAATTGAAGAAAGCCCGTCTAGGATTGATAAACTGGAAGAAATCTTTAGTAATCTAATTACGGCTTTTGCTTCAAAATTTCTTAAACATGTTATAAGAGATCCTTTGTGCAAGAATGAATTCCTTAAACTTGTTCCTAGGAGTATTGTCATGGAAAATTTGTACGCTAAATCCTTCAAAATTTCCAAGTGCTTGATTGAAGAGTTGGAAACTGAAGATGACAATACTTAGATCCTTTGCATTATTCCTAGCTAGGGGCATAAAACAATAGCGCTTGTTGGGAGGCAACCCAATGAATAAAAATTATTTCTGTATTTTTCTTTCTGTTCTTGAGTGTTTGCACAATTATGCTACTGATATGATCATGATTTTTGTGTTTTAATTAGTGTTTGTGCCAAGTAAAGCCGTTAGGATCTTGTTGGGTGATAGTTGATTTGATCTTGCTGAAAAACAGAAACTTTTGCACCCAGAAAAATAATTTTCATTTTTAACAGATGCGCGATAAAATACTGATTGTTTTTGAAGAAGATTAATATACAAATTGCTTATGTTGTCCTAATTTTCAAGAATTTTTTGAGTTGCAGAAGTATTTGAAATCTCCAGATTGCTACAGATTGTTCTGTTTTTTGACAGATTCTATTTTCTTTGCGTTGTGTGCTTGTTTTGATGATTCTATGGTTTTCTTTGAAAAGTTTTTGCCATAGAAAAGTTGGAATACAGTAAATATAATGCAAAACTAAAATATGAATGGGTTTGCAACAGTACTTATAGTAGTTATTTACTTTCTTATACTAACGGATCTCACGAAGGTTTAGTTGAGTTTTGTGTGATTGAAGTTTTCAAGTTTTGGGTGACTTTATGATGGATTAAGGAATAAGGATTAGAAAAAGGCTAATCTTGGGGATTCCCATGTCACCCCAAGATAATATTCAAGAAGTATAAAGCAACTAAGCTTGGGGATGCCCCGAGTGGCATCCCCTCTTTCTTCTAACAACCATCAGTATTTTACTTGAAACTATATTTTTATCCATCACTTATTATGAGTTTTGCTTGGATTGTCTTGTATGATATGAGTCTTTGTTTGTTTTGCTTTGTGTTCTTAGTAGTGAATCCTTGCTGGACACACCTATTTGATATAGCCAAATTTATGCCATGACTTGCTAGAATTGCTCACTATGCTTCACTTAAATCTTTTTGAGCTATGGAATTGCTCTAGTGCTTCACGTGTGCCAGGTGTTCTTTAGTGTTTTTGAAGAAATGCTCTCATGCTTCACTTACATTTATTTGAGTGTTGTTAAAATTTTAAGATATTCTCTCTTGCTTCACTTAAATTATTTTTAGAGAAGAAAAATTTTATGCTCGTGTTCTTCACTTAAATTTGTTTGAGCTATCAAAAGGAACATATGAAACTAGTCCCAAAGTGATTGATATCCAAGGAGGATATAATAAAAACTTTCATGAAGATCATTGGAGAAAATAAACTTGATTCCATGTAATAGTTTTGCGATATGATGATATAATATGTGAGTCATGTTGATGAGTAATTATTGCTTTAGTAAGAATATTGGTGTTAAGGTTTGTGATTCCCTATGCAAGCAGGAAAGTCAATAGTTATGCAATGAAATTACATCCTACTTGTGGTGCATTATTCGGTGTTAGTTATGCTTAATGCTCGCGTATGAGATTTTTCGTTTCTTGGTCGGATGCTTCTCAATCTTTTTGTAGCCTTCATTTTGCACTAAGTATGATCACTACTTGTGCATGGGAAATCCTATAAACCAGTTTTGCCACATGAGTCCACTATACCTACCTATATGCTGTATGCTTTTGCCATTCTACGGAAATTTGTATGTGCCATCTCTAATTTTCAAAATAAACTTCTCTTTCGTGTGCTCGTACCGTCATGAAACGGTAGGGGTGGGTAATATATTTCCATTCTAGATGTGTTATTCTCAAGATGAGGGTTTATTCACTTGTTATTGCACGAGAGTACGACAAAGGTATTAGGGATGCCCAGTCCCGAAATGAAAAATGAATTTACTTTATGTTGTCAAATAATAAATTCCTTGGAAAGTATTAGGAACTACTCAATCGTTTTCGTTGACAGGAAAAGCATGCCACCCAAAATGTTTTATCTCTATCTTTTTTGCTTTGAGCTCTAGCACCTCTGCAAATCCCTACTTGCCTCTGCGAAGGGCCTTTCTATTTACTTTATGCAATTTTTATTTTTACTTGAGTCTCCATCTTCTCTTATAAAGAACCAACTAAGGGGCACTATGATCATACTTGAGCATTGGTGTAGCTAATATGTGAGTGTGTTTCATGCATGGATCAATGATTGAGCATAATAGGCTAGGGATAACTTGCTTTAGCATGTTGATATGCTTGAGTATTAAAGTCCTCATGTCAAAACTAGACTATTGCTTTGAACCATATAAAAGTCCAACTGTCCATGCTATAAAAGAAAGAATATGTTATGAACATGTTAGGCAGCATTCCACATCAAAATTTCTGTTTTTATCATTTTCCTGCTCGAGGACTGATGTCTACTACACAACCTCCTTCTTGTAGACGTTGTTGGTCCTCCAAGTGCAGAGGTTTGTAGGACAGTAGCAAATTTCCCTCAAGTGGATGACCTAAGGTTTATCAATCCATAGGAGGCGTAGGATGAAGATGGTTTCCCTCAAGCAACCCTGCAACCAAATAACAAAGAGTCTCTTGTGTCCCCAACACACCCAATACAATGGTAAATTCTATAGGTGCACTAGTTCGGCAAAGAAATGGTGATACAAGTGGTATATGGATAGTAGATAAAGGTTTTTGTAATCTGAAAATATAAAAACAGCAAGGTAACTAATGATAAAAGTGAGCACAAATGGTATTGCTATGCTAGGAAACAAGGCCTAGGGTTCAAACTTTCACTAGTGCAAGTCCTCTCAACAATAATAACATAATTGGATGATATAACTATCCCTCAACGTGCAACAAATAGTCACTCCAAAGTCACTAATAGCGGAGAACAAACAAAGATATTATGGTAGGGTACGAAACCACCTCAAAGTTATTCTTTCCAATCAATCTGTTGGGCTATTCCTATAAGTGTCAGAAACAGACCTAGAGTTCGTACTAGAATAACACCTTAAGACACAAATCAACCAAAACCCTAATGTCACCTAGATACTCCAATGTCACCTCAAGTATCCGTGGGTCTGATTATACGATATGCATCACACAATCTCAGATTCATCTATTCAACCAACACATAGAACCTCAAAGAGTGCCCCAAAGTTTCTACCGGAGAATCACGAGAAAACGTGTGCCAACCCCTATGCATAGGTTCATGGGCGGAACCCGCAAGTTGATCACCAAAACATACATCAAGTGAATCACGTGATATCCCATTGTCACCACAGATACACACGGCAAGACATACATCAAGTGTTCTCAAATCTTTAAAGACTCAATCCGATAAGATAACTTCAAAAGGGAAACTCAATCCATTACAAGAGAGTAGAGGGGGAGAAACATCATAAGATCCAACTATAATAGCAAAGCTCACGATACATCAAGATCGTATCACCTCAAGAACACGAGAGAGAGAGAGAGAGAGAGAGAGAGAGAGAGAGAGAGATCAAACACATAGCTACTGGTATATACCCTCAGCCCCGAGGGAGAACTACTCCCTCCTCATCATGGAGAGTGCCTGCATGATGAAGATGGCCACCGGAGAGGGATTCCCCCTCCTGTAGGGTGCCAGAACGGGTCTAGATTGGCTTTTGGTGGCTACGGAGGCTTCTGGCAGAAGAACTCTCGATCTATTGTGCTCCCCAATCCTTTTAGGGTATATGGATATATATAGGTGGAAGAAGTATGTCAGGGGAGCCACGAGGGGCCAACGAGGGTGGAGGGCGTGCCCCCCTGCCTCATGGCTTCCTCGTTGCTTCCCTTACGTGGACTCCAAGTCTCCCAGGTTGATTTCCTTCCAAAAATAAGTTCCGTGAAGTTTCAGGTCAATTGGACTCCGTTTGATTTTCCTTTTCTGCGATACTCTAAAACAAGGAAAAACAGAAACTGGCACTGGGCTCTGGGTTAATAGGTTAGTCCCAAAAGTAATATAAAAGTGTATAATAAAGCCCATAAACATCCAAAACATAAGATAATATAGAACGGAGCAATCAAAAATTATAGATACGTTGGAGACGTATCAGCATCCCCAAGCTTAATTCCTGCTCGTCCTCGAGTAGGTAAATGATAAAAACAGAATTTTTGATGCGGAGTGCTACTTGGCATAATTTCAATGTAATTCTTCTTAATTGTGGTATGAATATTCAGATCCATAAGATTCAAGACAAAAGTTTAATATTGACATAGAAACAATAATACTTCAAGCATACTAACTAAGCAGTCATGTCTTCTCAAAATAACATGGCCAAAGAAAGTTCATCCCTACAAAATCATATAGTTTAGTCATGCTCCATTTTCGTCACACAAGAATGCTCTCATCATGCACAACCCCGATGACAAGCCAAGCAATTGTTTCATACTTTAGTAATCTCAAACTTTATAAACCTTCACGCAATACATGAGCGCGAGCCATGGATATAGCACTATGGGTGGAATAGAATATGATGATGGGGGTTATGTGGAGAAGACAAAAAAGGGGAAAGTCTCACATCAACAAGGATAATAAATGGGCTATGGAGATGCCCATCGATTTATGTTAATGCAAGGAGTAGGGATTGCCATGCAACGGATGCACTAGAGCTATAAATGTATGAAAGCTCAACAAAACAAACTAAGTGGGTGTGCATCCAACTTGCTTGCTCACGAAGACCTAGGGCACTTGAGGAGGCCCATTGTTGGAATATACCAGCCAAGTTCTATAATGAAAAATTCCCACTAGTATATGAAAGTGCCAAAATAAAAGACTCTCTATCATGAAGATTATGGTGCTACTTTGAAGCACAAGTGTGGAAAAAGGATAGTAGCATTGTCCCTTTTATTTTTTTTATTTTTTATTTTTATTTGGCCTTTCCTTTTTTTGGCCTTTCTTTTTTATTTGGCCCCTTTTTTTTGGACAATGCTCTATGAATGATGATCATCACACTTCTATTTACTTACAACTCAAGAATTACAACTTGATACTTAGAACAAGATATGACTCTATATGAATGCCTCCGGCGGTGTACCGGGATTGCGATGAATCAAGTGTGACATGTATGAAAAATTATGAATGGTGGCTTTGCCACAAATACGATGTCAACTACATGATCACGCAAAGCAATATGACAATGATGATGCGTGTCATAATAAATGGAACGGTGGAAAGTTGCATGGCAATATATCTCGGAATGGCTATGGAAATGCCATAATAGGTAGGTATGGTGGCTGTTTTGAGGAAGATATAAAGAGGTTTATGTGTGATAGAGCGTATCATATCACGGGGTTTGGAAGCACCGGCGAAGTTTGCACCAACTCTCAATGTGAGAAAGGGCAATGCACGGTACCGAAGAGGCTAGCAATGATGGAAGGGTAAGAGTGCGTACAATCTATGGACTCAACATTAGTCATAAAGAACTCACATACTTATTGCAAAAGTCTACAAGTCATAAAAAACTAAGCATTACACAGATGCTCCTAGGGGGATAGATTGGTAGGAAAAGACCATCGCTCGTCCCCGGCCGCCACTCATAAGGAAGACAATCAAATAACACCCCATGTTTCAAATTTGTTACACAATGTTTACCATACGTGCATGCTACGGGACTTGCAAACTTTAACACAAGCATTTCTCAAATTCACAACTACACAACTAGCACGACTTTGATATTATTACCTCCATATCTCAAAACAATCATCAAGCATCAAACTTCTCTTAGTATTCAATACTCTATATGAAAGTTTTTACTATTCTTGGATGCCTAGCATATTAGGATTATTTAAGCAAATTACCATGCTATTTAAGACTCTCAAAATTATATAAGTGGAGCATGAGATTTCATTAATTTCTTCAAAATAAAACTACCACCATGCTCTAAAAGATATAAGTGAAGCACTAAAGCAAACGACAAACTACTCCGAATGATATAAGCGAAGACCAATGAGTAGTCGAATAGTTATGAAACTATGTGAAGACTCTCTAACATTTAAGAATTTCAGATCTTGGTACTTTATTCAAACAGCAATAAAAACAAAAGAAAATAAAATGACGCTCCAAGCAAAACACATATCATGTGGTGAATAAAAATATAGCTCCAAGTAAAGTTACCGATGAACGAAGGTGAAAGAAGGGATGCCTTCCGGGGCATCCCCAAGCTTAGGCTCTTGGTTGTCCTTGAATATTTTATTGGGGTGCCTTGGGCATCCCCAAGCTTAGGCTCTTGCCACTCCTTATTCCATAGTCCATCGAATCTTTACCCAAAACTTGAAAACTTCACAACACAAAATTTAACAGAAAACTCGTAAGCTCTGTTAGCGAAAGAAAACAAAAACCACTTCAAGGTACTGTAATGAACTCATTATTAATTTATATTGGTGTTAAAACTACTGTATTACAACTTCTCTGTGGTATATAAACTCTTTTACTAGCCATAGATTCATCAAAATAAGTAAACAACACACGAAAAACAGAATCTGTCAAAAACAGAACAGTCTATAGTAATCTGTAACTAAAGCAAACTTCTGTAACTAATAAAATTCTGAAATAAATTTCTGGACATGAGGAATTTATCTATTAATCATCTATAAAAATAATTAACTAAATATCGCTCTCCAAATAAAAATGGCAGCAATTCTCGTGAGCGCTAAAGTTTCTGTTTTTTACAGCATGATCAACAAGACTTTCCCCAAGTCTTCCCAAAGGTTCTACTTGGCACAAACACTAACTAAAACATAAACCACATCTAAACAGATGATAGATGAATTATTTATTACTAAACTGGAGCAAAAATCAAGGAACAAAAATAAAGTTGGGTTTCCTCCCAACAAGCGCTATCGTTTAACGCCCCTAGCTAGGCATGATGATTTCAATGATGCTCATATAGTAGATAAGAATTGTAACATAAAGAGAGCATCATAAAGAATATGACTAGAACATTTAAGTCTAACCATATTCCTATTCATAGGGATTTTGTGAGCAAAAAACTTGTGGGAACAAGAATCAACTTGCATAGGAAAGCAAAACAAGCACAACTTTGAAACTTTAAGCACATAGAGAGGAAACTTGATATTATTGGAACTCCTACAAGCATATATTCCTCCCTCATAATAATTTTCAGTAGCATCATGAATGAATTCAACAATATAACCAGAAACTAAAGCATTATTTTCATGATCTACAAGCATAGAAATTTTATTACTCTCCACATAAGCAAAATTCTTCTCATTCGGAATAGTGGGAGTATCATAAGAGACTTGAATACTATAAATTGTTTCCACATTAAAAGAGTAATGTTCAGAGAAAGGGTACTCATAATCATGAGAAGTTTTATAAATATAATAATCACTACTCTTTATAGCATAAGTTTCATCACAATAATCATCATAAGTAGCAACTTCGTTCTCATCATAATCAATTCAAACCTCTTCCGAAATAGTGGATACATCACTAAATAAAGTCATGACCTCTCCAAATCCACTTTAATAAATATTATAAGATTCAACATCCTCCAAAATAGTGGGATCATTACTTCCTAAAGTTGACACTCTTCCAAACCCACTTTCATCAATATAATCATCATAGGTAGAGGGCATGCTATCATCATAACAACTTTACATATCAAAACATGGGAGGCTAATAATATCATCTTCACTAAACGTAGCATCCCCAAGCTTGGGACAAACATTAACTGCAGCAAATATATTCTCAAAAACATCATCTTCATCAAACATAGCATCCCAAGCTTGGGCCTTTTCATATCATAAGCATAATCACTCTCATCATTAATAGTATGGATAGCACCAATAGTATAGCAATTATCATATTCTTCCAAGCAAGTGCCAAAAAGATTTTCAAGATCATAAGAAGTATCATTATCTTCCACAATTATATTTTCATGAGGCACAATAGTAATAGGAGCAGCATTATTTGGAGATACATTTTTACCTCTCTTCCTTTTTCTTTTCTTCTTCTTCACCACATCATGTGTGGGTTCAATCCTCTTTTTGGAGCTCCTTATTAATGAGATTGGTTGAATATGAGGCTCTTCCTCGTTACCTCATACATCATAAGAAATAATAGGAGGGTATTGGGAAGTCTCTTCCCTTTCGTTAGCATTCTCTTCATCTTCTATCTGTTTTCTTTTCTTTATGTAATTGGCAATAGAAGGATTTTCAATGCAATTCACTACACAATACATATAAATTTCCTCTAGATCAAAACCAAGAAGTTTATAACGGGAAAATTCTGGAAGATAGTTAGTTATACGTTTCATTTCATCATAGCCCATAAGAAAACTAAGTTCATTATAATGTGCAAGGGAAATCAAGTCATCACAATTTTTGGACACGATTAGATCATGAATTTTTTGCATCGGATAGCTAAATGACCACTTTCATCGTAAAGTCGACAAGTACGGCCAAGAAAATTTAAATTTTCAGCACAATCATCTAGCCTTTTTTGCAACAATTTAGTTTCTAAGTACTTATGCCTCATGCAATATCTATCTTCCCTATTTGTTGTGTACTTACAAACCCAATGTACTCCATAAAAATTGACATGTTTATAGGAGACAATTTCATCATAACTAGTGCAATCATCATTAGTACTATGGATATTCAAGGAGTTCATACTAACAACATTGCAATCATGCTCATCATTCAAATATTTAGTGCCAAATATTTTAATGCATTCTTCTTCTAACACTTTGGCACAATTTTCCTTACCATCATACTCACGAAAGATATTAAAAAGATGAAGCATATGAGACAACTCAATTCCATTTTTTTATAATTTTCTTTTATAAACTAAACTAGTGATAAAACAATAAACTAAAAGACTCGATTGCAAGATCTAAAGATATACCTTCAAGCACTCACCTCCCCGGCAATGGCGCCAGAAAAGAGCTTGATGTCTACTACAAAACCTTCTGCTTGTAGACGTTGTTGGGCCTCCAAGTGCAGAGGTTTGTAGGACAGTAGCAAATTTCCCTCAAGTGGATGACCTAAGGTTTATCAATCCGTAGGAGGCGTAGGATGAAGATGGTCTCTCTCAAGCAACCCTGCAACCAAATAACAAAGAGTCTCTTGTGTCCCCAACACACCCAATACAATGGTAAATTGTATAGGTGCACTAGTTCGGCGAAGAGATGGTAATACAAGTGGTATATGGATAGTAGATAAAGGTTTTTGTAATCTGAAAATATAAAAACAGCAAGGTAACTATGATAAAAGTGAGCACAAACGGTATTGCAATGCTAGGAAACAAGGCCTAGGGTTCATACTTTCACTAGTGCAAGTCCTCTCAACAATAATAACATAATTGGATCATATAACTATCCCTCAACATGCAACATAGAGTCACTCCAAAGTCACTAATAGCGGAGAACAAACAAAGAGATTATGGTAGGGTACGAAACCACCTCATAGTTATTCTTTCCAATCAATCCGTTGGGCTATTCCTATAAGTGTCACAAACAACCCTAGAGTTCGTACTAGAATAACACCTTAAGACACAAATCAACCAAAACCCTAATGTCACCTAGATATTCCAATGTCACCTCAAGTATCCGTGGGTACGATTATACGATATGCATCACACAATCTCAGATTCATCTATTCAACCAACACATAGAACCTCAACGAGTGCCCCAAAGTTTCTACCGGAGAATCATGACAAAACGTGTGCCAACACCTATGCATAGGTTCATGGGCGGAACCCGCAAGTTGATCACCAAAACATACATCAAGTGAATCACGTGATATCCCATTGTCACCATAGATATGCACGGCAAGACATGCATCAAGTGTTCTCAAATCTTTAAAGACTCAATCCGATAAGATAACTTCAAAAGGGAAACTCAATCCATTACAAGAGAGTAGAGGGGAAGAAACATCATAAGATCCAACTATAATAGCAAAGCTCGCGATACATCAAGATCGTATCACCTCAAGAACACGAGAGAGAGAGAGAGAGAGAGAGAGAGAGATCAAACACTTAGCTACTGTACATACCCTCAGCCCCGAGGGAGAACTACTCCCTCCTCGTCATGGAGAGCACCGGGATGATGAAGATGGCCACCAGAAAGGGATTCCCCCTCCGGAAGGGTGCTGGAACGGGTCTAGGTTGGCTTTCGGTGGCTACGGAGGCTTCTGGCGGTGGTACTCCTGATCTATTGTGCTCCCCGGTCATTTTAGGGTATATGGATATATATAGGCAGAAGAAGTACGTCAGGGGAGCCACGAGGGGCCCACGAGGGTGGAGGGCGCGCCCAGGGGGGTGGGCGCGCCCCCTGCGTCGTGGCTTCCTTGTTTCTTCCCTTACGTGCACTCCAAGTCTCCCGGGCTGCTTTCCTTCCAAAAATAAGTTCTATGAAGTTTCAGGTCAATTGGACTCCGTTTAATTTTCCTTTTCTGCGATACTCTAAAACAAGGAAAAAATAGAAACTGACACTGGGCTCTGGGTTAATAGGTTAGTCCCAAAAATAATATAAAAGTTTATAATAAAGCCCATAAACATACAAAACAGAATATAATATAGCATGGAGCAATCAAAAATTATAGATACGTTGGAGACGTATCAAGGACGAGCAGGAATTAAGCATGGGGATGCTGATATGTCTCCAACGTATCTATAATTTTTTATTATTCCATGTTGTTATATTATCATTCTTGGATATTTTACAATCATTTTATATCATTTTTTGGTACTAACCTATTGACATAGTGCCTAGTGCCACTTGATGTTTTTTGCTTGTTTTTTACATCGCAAAAAATCAACAACAAACGGAGTCCAAATGCAGCGAAACTTTTTGTGGATTTTTTATGGACTAGAAGACACCCAATGGGCTAGAGAATCACCTGGGGGTGGCCCAAGGGGGGCACAACCACCAGGGCGTGCATGGGCCCCCAGGCATGCCCAGGTGAGTTGTGCCCAACTCGGGGGCCTCCTGCACCGCCTCTTTGGTCTATAAATACCCCAATATTCCATAAACCCTAGGGGAGTCAACCAAAATCAATTCTCATGATGATGCGTGATTAGTCTTTTGTAGACCTTCGGGTCAGTAGTTAGTAGCTAGATGGCTTCCTCCCTCTCTTTTGATTCTCAATACAATGCTCTCTTGGAGATCCATATGATGTAACTCTTTTTGCGGTGTGTTTGTTAGGATCCGATGAACTTTGAGTTTATGATCAGATCTATGTTTTTATCCACGAAAGTTATTTGAGTCTTCTTTGATCTCTTATAAGCATGATTACTTATATCCTCCTATTTCTTCTTTGATATTTGGGTTTTGTTTGGCCAACTTGATCTATTTATCTTGCAATGGGAAGATGTGCTTTGTGATGGGTTCGATCTTACGGTGCTTGATCCCAGTGACAAAAGTGTTGGGGAACGTTGCAGAAAATTAAAAATTTTCCTACGGTTTCACCAAGATCCATCTATGAGTTCATCTAAGCAACGAGTCAAGGGAGAGAGTTTGCATCTACATACCACTTGTAGATCGCGTGCGGAAGCTTGCAAGGTGATGATGTAGTCGTACTCGACGCGATTCGAATCACCGATGACCAAGTGCTGAACGGACAGCACCTCCGCGTTCAACACACGTACGGGACGGGAGACGTCTCCTCCTTCTTGATCCAGCAAGGGGGAAGGAGAGGTTGAGGAAGACAGCTCCACCGGCAGCACGACGGCGTGGTGATGGTGGAGAGGCAGTACTCCGACAGGGCTTCGCCAAGCGCACAACGGAGGAGGAGAGGTGTTGGGGAGGGGAGGGCTGCGCCTTGGAGGGTGGTGCGGCTGCCCTCCCCTCACCCCTCTATTTATAGGGGGAAGGGAGAAGGGGGCC
>NC_041388.1:208723833-208743896 GCF_002162155.2 Triticum dicoccoides
CAGGGCTTCGCCAAGCGCACAACGGAGGAGAGGTGTTGGGGAGGGGAGGGCTGCGCCTTGGAGGGTGGTGCGGCTGCCCTCCCCTCACCCCTCTATTTATAGGGGGAAGGGAGAAGGGGGCCGGCCCCCTAGAACCCATCTAGGGGGGGGTGCGGCGGCCTAGGGGGGAGGGGAGAGGGTGGCTTGCCCCCCCAAGTCAAGGGGGGCGCCTCCTCTAGGGTTCCCCCTCAACCCTAGGCACATGGGCCCAAGGGAGGGGGGTGCGGCCAGCCCACCAGGGGCTGGCTCCCTGCCCCACGCAGCCCATGTGGCCCCCCGGGAGGGGTGGCCCCTCCCGGTGGACCCTCGGAACCCTTCCGGTGGCCCCGGTACAATACCGGTATGACCCCGAAACTTCCCGGTGTCCGTTTGACAACTTCCCATATATAAATCTTTACCTCCGGACCATTTCGGATCTCCTCGTGACGTCCAGGATCCCATCCGGGACTCCGAACAACATTCGGTAGTCACATACTAGTCTTCCTAATAACCCTAGCGTCACCGAACCTTAAGTGTGTAGACCCTACGGGTTTGGGAGACATGCAGACATGACCGAGACGCTCTCAGTCAATAACCAACAGCGGGATCTGGATACCCATGATGGCTCCCACATGCTCCTCGATGTTGTCATCGGATGAACCACTATGTCGAGGATTCGATCAAACCCTGTATGCAATTCCCTTTGTCAATCGGTACGTTACTTGCCCGAGACTCGATCGTCGGTATCCCAATACCTTGTTCAGTCTCGTTACCGGCAAGTCACTTTACTCGTACCGTAATGCATGATCCCGTGTCCAACACCTTGGTCACATTGAGCTCATTATGATGATGCATTACCGAGTGGGCCCAGAGATACCTCTCCGTCATACGGAGTGACAAATCCCAGTCTCGATCCGTGTCAACCCAACAGCTACTTTCGGAGATACCTGTAATGCACCTTTATAGTCACCCAGTTATGTTGTGACGTTTGATACACCCAAGGCACTCTTACGGTATCCGGGAGTTACACGATCTCATGGTCGAAGGAAGAGATACTTGACACTGGCAAAGCTCTAGCAAAACGAACTACACGATCTTTTATGCTATGCTTAAGATTGGGTCTTGTCCATCACATCATTCTCCTAATGATGTGATCCCGTTATCAACGACATCCAATGTCCATAGTCAGGAAACAATGACTATTTGTTGATCACAACGAGCTGGTCAACTAGAGGCTCACCAGGGACATATTGTGGTCTAAGTATTCACACGTGTATTACGATTTCCGGATAATACAGTTATAGCATGAATAAAAGACATTTATCATGAACATTGAAATATAATAATACTTTTATTATTGCCTCTAGGGAATATTTCCAACAGTCTCCCACTTGCACTAGAGTCACCAATCTAGTTACATTGTGATGAATCGAACACCCATAGAGTTCTGGTGTTGATCATGTTTTGCACGCGAGAGAGGTTTAGTCAGCGGATCTGCGACATTCAGATCCGTGTGCACTTTGCAAATCTCTATGTCTCCATCTTGAACATTTTCACGGATGGAGTTGAAACGACGCTTGATGTGCCTGGTCTTCTTGTGAAACCTGGGCTCCTTGGCGAGGGCAATAGCTCCAGTGTTGTCATAGAAGAGTTTGATCGGCCCCGACGCATTGGGTATGACTCCTAGGTCGGTGATGAACTCCTTCACCCAAATCGCTTCATGCGCTGCCTCCGAGGCTGCCATGTACTCCGCTTCACACGTAGATCCCGCCACGACGCTCTACTTGCAGCTGCACCAGCTTACTGCTCCACCATTCAACATATACACGTATCCGGTTTGTGACTTAGAGTCATCCAGATCTGAGTCGAAGCTAGCGTCGACGTAACCCTTTGCGACGAGCTCTTCGTCTCCTCCATAAACGAGAAACATGTCCTTCGTCCTTTTCAGGTACTTCAGGATATTCTTGACCGCTGTCCAGTGTTCCTTGCCGGGATTACTCTGGTATCTTGCTACCAAACTTACGGCAAGGTTTACATCGGGTCTGGTACACAGCATGGCATACATAATAGATCCTATGGCTGAAGCATAGGGGATGACACTCATCTCTTCTTTATCTTTTGCCGTGGTCGGTGACTGAGCCGAGCTCAATCTCACACCTTGTAACATAGGCAAGAACCCCTTCTTGGACTGATCCATTTTGAACCTCTTCAAAATCTTATCAAGGTATGTGCTTTGTGAAAGACCTATGAGGCGTCTCGATCTATCTCTATAGATCTTTATGCCTAATATATAAGCAGCTTCTCCAAGGTCCTTCATTGAAAAACACTTATTCAAGTAGGCCTTAATGTTGTCCAGAAATTCTATATTATTTCCCATCAAGAGGATGTCATCTACATATAATATGAGAAATGCTACAGAGCTCCCACTCACTTTCTTGTAAACGCAGGCTTCTCCATAAGTCTGCATAAACTCAAACGCTTTGATCATCTCATCAAAGCGAATGTTCCAACTCCGAGATGCTTGCACCAGTCCATAAATGGATCGCTGGAGCTGGCATACTTTGTTAGCATTCCGAGGATCGACAAAACCTTCCGGCTGCATCATATACAGTTCTTCCTTAAGATGCCCGTTAAGGAATGCCGTTTTGACGTCCATTTGCCATATCTCATAATCATAGTATGCGGCAATTGCTAACATGATTCGGACGGACTTCAGCTTCGCTACGGGAGAGAAAGTCTCATCGTAGTCAATCCCTTGAACTTGTCGATAACCCTTAGCGACAAGTCGAGCCTTATAGATGGTAACATTACCATCCGCGTCCGTCTTCTTCTTAAAGATCCATTTGTTTTCTATCGCTCGCCGATCATCGGGCAAGTCTGTCAAAGTCCATACTTTGTTTTCATACATGGATTCTATCTCGGATTTCATGGCTTCAAGCCATTTGTTGGAATCCGGGCCCGCCATCGCTTCTTCATAGTTCGAAGGTTCATTGTTGTCTAACAACATGATTTCCAGGACAGGGTTGCCGTACCACTCTGGTGCGGAACATGTCCTTGTGGACCTACGAAGTTCAGCAGTAACTTGATCCGAAGTACCTTGATCATCATCATTGTTTTCCTCTTCAGTTGGTGTGGGCATCACAGGAACGGTTTCCTGCGCTGCGCCACTTTCCCGCTCAAGAGGTAGTACTTCATCGAGTTCTACTTTCCTCCCACTTACTTCTTTCGAGAGAAACTCTTTTTCCAGAAAGCATCCGTTCTTGGCAACAAAGATCTTGCCTTCGGATCTTAAGTAGAAGGTATACCCGACAGTTTCCTTAGGGTATCCTATGAATACGCATTTTTCCGACTTGGGTTCGAGCTTTTCAGGTTGAAGTTTCTTGACATAAGCATCGCATCCCCAAACTTTTAAAAACGACAGCTTAGGTTTCTTTCCAAACCATAATTCATACGGTGTCATCTCAACGGATTTAGACGGTGCCCTATTTAAAGTGAATGTAGCTGTCTCTAGAGCGTATCCCCAAAATGATAGCGGTAAATCGGTAAGAGACATCATAGACCGCACCATATCCAATAGGGTGCGATTACGACGTTCGGACACACCGTTTCGCTGAGGTGTTCCAGGCGGCGTGAGCTGTGAAACGATTCCACATTTCCTTAAGTGTGTACCAAATTCGTGACTTAAGTATTCTCCTCCACGATCTGATCGTAAGAATTTTATCTTTCGGTCACGTTGATTCTCTACCTCATTCTGAAATTCCTTGAACTTTTCAAAGGTCTCAGACTTGTGTTTCATTAAGTAGACATACCCATATCTACTCAAGTCATCTGTGAGAGTGAGAACATAACGATATCCTCCGCGAGCCTCAACGCTCATTGGACCGCACACATCGGTATGTATGATTTCCAACAAGTTGGTTGCTCGCTCCATTGTTCCAGAGAACGGAGTCTTGGTCATTTTGCCCAAGAGGCATGGTTCGCACGTGTCAAACCATTCATAATCAAGAGACTCTAAAAGTCCATCGGCATGGAGCTTCTTCATGCGCTTGACACCAATGTGACCAAGGCGGCAGTGCCACAAGTATGTGGGACTATCGTTATCAACTTTAAATCTTTTGGCATCTACACTATGAACATGTGTAATATTACGCTCGAGATTCATTAAGAATAAACCATTGACCATCGGAGCATGACCATAAAACATATCTCTCATATAAATCGAACAACCATTATTCTCAGACTTAAATGAGTAGCCATCTCGTATTAAACGAGATCCAGATACAATGTTCATGCTCAAACTTGGCACTAAATAACAATTATTAAGGTTCAAAACTAATCCCGTAGGTAAATGTAGAGGCAGCGTGCCGACGGCGATCACATCGACTCTGGAACCATTCCCGACGCGCATCGTCACCTCGTCCTTCGCCAGTCTCCATTTATTCTGCAGCTCCTGCTGTGAGTTACAAATATGAGCAACGGCACCGGTATCAAATACCCAGGAGTTACTACGAGTACTAGTAAGGTACACATCAATCACATGTATATCAAATATACCTTTGGTGTTGCCGGCCTTCTTATCCGCTAAGTATTTGGGGCAGTTCCGCTTCCAGTGACCCTTCCCCTTGCAATAAAAGCACTCAGTCTCAGGCTTGGGTCCATTCTTTGACTTCTTCCCGGTAACTGGCTTACCAGGCGCGGCAACATCTTTGCCGTCCTTCTTGAAGTTCTTCTTACCCTTGCCCTTCTTGAACTTAGTGGTCTTATTGACCATCAACACTTGATGTTCTTTCTTGATTTCAGCCTCTGCTGACTTCAGCATCGAGAACACTTCAGGAATGGTCTTTTCCATCCCCTGCATGTTGTAGTTCATCACAAAGCTCTTGTAGCTTGGTGGGAGCGACTGGAGGATTCTGTCAATGACCGCCTCATCTGGGAGGTTAATGTTCAGCTGGGTCATACGGTTGTGCAACCCAGACATCTTCAGGATGTGCTCACTGACAGAACTGTTTTCCTCCATCTTACAACTGTAGAACTTGTCGGAGACATCATCTCTCTCGACCCGGGCATGAGCTTGAAAAACTAGTTTCAGCTCTTCGAACATCTCATATGCTCCGTGGTGCTCAAAACACTTTTGGAGCCCCGGTTCTAAGCTGTAAAGCATGCCGCACTGAACGAGGGAGTAATCATCAGCACGAGACTGCCAAGCATTCATAATGTCTTGGTTCTCTGGGACGGGAGCGTCACCTAGCGGTCCTTCTAGGACATATTGTTTCCTGGCAGCTATGAGGATGATCCTCAGGTTCCGGACCCAGTCCGTATAGTTGCTGCCATCATCTTTCAGCTTGGTTTTCTCTAGGAACGCGTTGAAGTTCATGTTGACATTAGCGTTGGCCATTGATCTACAAGACATATTTGCAAAGGTTTTTAGACTAAGTTCATGATAATAAAGTTCTAATCAAATTATGAACTCCCACTTAGATTAGACATCCCTCTAGTCATCTAAGTGTTACACGATCCGAGTCGACTAGGCCGTGTCCGATCATCACGTGAGACGGACTAGTCATCGTCGGTGAACATTCTCATGTTGATCGTATCTTCCATACGACTCGTGTTCGACCTTTCGGTCTCCGTGTTCCGAGGCCATGTCTGCACATGCTAGGCTCGTCAAGTTAACCCTAAGTGTTTTCGCTGTGTAAAACTGTCTTACACCCGTTGTATGTGAACGTAAGAATCCATCACACCCGATCATCACGTGGTGCTTAGAAGCGACGAACTGTAGCAACGGTGCACAGTTAGGGGAGAACACTTCTTGAAATTTTATAAGGGATCATCTTATTTACTACCGTCGTCCTAAGTAAACAAGATGCGTAATACATAATAAACATCACATGCAATTATATAGTTGTGACATGATATGGCCAATATCATATAGCTCCATTGATCTTCATCTTCGGGGCTCCATGATCATCTTGTCACCGGCTTGACACCATGATCTCCATCATCATGATCTCCATCATCGTGTCTTCATGAAGTTGTCACGCCAACGACTACTTCTACTTCTATGACTAACGTTTAGCAATAAAGTAAAGTAGTTTACATGGCGTTATTCAATGACACGTAGGTCATACAAAAAAATAATGACAACTCCTATGGCTCCTGCCGGTTGTCATACTCATCGACATGCAAGTCGTGAATCCTATTACAAAGAACATGATCTCATACATCACAATTCATCATTCATCACAACTTCTGGCCATATCACATCACATGATCAATCGCTGCAAAAACAAGTTAGACGTCCTTTGAATGTTGTTGCATCTTTTACGTGGCTGCAATTGGGTTCTAGCAAGAACGTTTTCTTACCTACGAATTACCACAACGTGATTTTGTCAACTTCTATTTACCCTTCATAAGGGCCCTGTTCATCGATTCTGCTCCAACTAAGGTGGGAGAGACAGACACCCGCCAGCCACCTTATGCAACTAGTGCATGTCAGTCGGTGGAACCGGTCTCACGTAAGCGTACGTGTAAGGTTGGTCCGGGCCGCTTCATCCCACAATACCGTTGAGCAAGAAAAGACTAGTAGAGGCAAGTAAGATGACAAAATCCACGCCCACAACAAAATTGTGTTCTACTCGTGCAAAGAGAACTACGCATAGACCTGGCTCATGATGCCACTGTTGGGGAACGTTGCAGAAAATTAAAATTTTTCCTACGGTTTCACCAAGATCCATCTATGAGTTCATCTAAGCAACGAGTCAAGGGAGAGAGTTTGCATCTACATACCACTTGTAGATCGCGTGCGGAAGCTTGCAAGGTGATGATGTAGTCGTACTCGACGCGATTCGAATCACCGATGACCAAGTGCTGAACGGACAGCACCTCCGCGTTCAACACACGTACGGGACGGGAGACGTCTCCTCCTTCTTGATCCAGCAAGGGGGAAGGAGAGGTTGAGGAAGACAGCTCCACCGGCAGCACGACGGCGTGGTGATGGTGGAGAGGCAGTACTCCGACAGGGCTTCGCCAAGCGCACAACGGAGGAGGAGAGGTGTTGGGGAGGGGAGGGCTGCGCCTTGGAGGGTGGTGCGGCTGCCCTCCCCTCACCCCTCTATTTATAGGGGGAAGGGAGAAGGGGGCCCGCCCCCTAGAACCCATCTAGGGGGGGTGCGGCGGCCTAGGGGGGAGGGGAGAGGGTGGCTTGCCCCCCCAAGTCAAGGGGGGCGCCTCCTCTAGGGTTCCCCCTCAACCCTAGGCGCATGGGCCCAAGGGAGGGGGGTGCGGCCAGCCCACCAGGGGCTGGCTCCCTGCCCCATGCAGCCCATGTGGCCCCCCGGGAGGGGTGGCCCCTCCCGGTGGACCCCCGGAACCCTTCCGGTGGCCCCGGTACAATACCGGTATGACCCCGAAACTTCCCGGTGTCCGTTTGACAACTTCCCATATATAAATCTTTACCTCCGGACCATTCCGGATCTCCTCGTGACGTCCAGGATCCCATCCGGGACTCCGAACAACATTCGGTAGTCACATACTAGTCTTCCTAATAACCCTAGCGTCACCGAACCTTAAGTGTGTAGACCCTACGGGTTCGGGAGACATGCAGACATGACCGAGACGCTCTCAGTCAATAACCAACAGCGGGATCTGGATACCCATGATGGCTCCTACATGCTCCTCGATGTTGTCATCGGATGAACCACTATGTCGAGGATTCGATCAAACCCTGTATGCAATTCCCTTTGTCAATCGGTACGTTACTTGCCCGAGACTCGATCGTCGGTATCCCAATACCTTGTTCAGTCTCGTTACCGGCAAGTCACTTTACTCGTACCGTAATGCATGATCCCGTGTCCAACACCTTGGTCACATTGAGCTTATTATGATGATGCATTACCGAGTGGGCCCAGAGATACCTCTCCGTCATACGGAGTGACAAATCCCAGTCTCGATCCGTGTCAACCCAACAGCTACTTTCGGAGATACCTGTAATGCACCTTTATAGTCACCTAGTTACGTTGTGACGTTTGATACACCCAAGGCACTCTTACGGTATCCGGGAGTTACACGATCTCATGGTCGAAGGAAGAGATACTTGACACTGGCAAAGCTCTAGCAAAACGAACTACACGATCTTTTATGCTATGCTTAAGATTGGGTCTTGTCCATCACATCATTCTCCTAATGATGTGATCCCGTTATCAACGACATCCAATGTCCATAGTCAGGAAACAATGACTATTTGTTGATCACAACGAGCTGGTCAACTAGAGGCTCACCAGGGACATATTGTGGTCTAAGTATTCACACGTGTATTACGATTTCCGGATAATACAGTTATAGCATGAATAAAAGACATTTATCATGAACATTGAAATATAATAATACTTTTATTATTGCCTCTAGGGCATATTTCCAACAAAAAGGGGAACCAATACGTATGTATCATTGCTATTAAGGATAACATGATGGGGTCTATTTCTACATAAATAGATCTAGTCTACATCATGCCATCATTCTTATTGCATTACTCCGTCTCTCCGTGAACTTAATACACTAGATGCATGCTGGATAGCGGTCGATGTGTGGAGTAATAGTAGATGCAGGCAGCAGTCGGTCTACTAATCTTGGATGTGATGCCTGTATAATGATCATTGCCTGTATACCGTCATGATTAATTATTTGAAGTTCTATCAATTACCCAATAGTAATTTGTTTACCCATTGTTTGCTATTTTTCTCGAGAGAAGCCACTAGTGAAATCTACGCCCCCCTGGTCTCTTCTTTATTATATTTGCCTTCGCGATCTATTTTTATTTGCTTTTATTTTCAGATCTATTAATCCAAAAGCCCAAAAATACCTTGCTGTAATTTTTATTTATTTATTTTATCTCGTGTTCCCGCGAGATCCATTTATCCAATCTACTACAATTTTACCGATATTTTTACCCGTGAGGGATTGACAACCCGTCTCTTACGTCGGGTTGCAAGTATTTATTCCTTGTGTGCAGGGTCTGTTTACGTGGTGTTGCGTGGTTCTCCTACTAGTTCGATAACCTTGGTATCATCACTGAGGGAAATACCTACCATTGTTGTGCTGCATCATCCCTTACTCTTTGGGGAAATACCGACGCAGTTCAAGCAAACATCAGTCCCACGTATTTACTATTTCTTCCCCTATTCTTCTCCAGTAGACCCCGAGACCGATGTTGTTGCACCGTGATCGTCTACGTCGATGAGGACCCTTCTCCCCTTTTAGCGGAGCTTCCAGGCAAGATCCCCTTTGATCATCCCGATATCGCCCATTCCATTCTCTCTCTTGCTTGCATTAGATTTTGCTACTATAATTGATTGCTCCTATTTTGATGCATAGCCTGCTTTTGTACCTGCTATTTTTACCTGCCTGCTTATCCTAAACTACTTAGTATAGGTTGGTTAGTGATCCATTAGTGACCCCCACCTTGTCCTTGTTGCCCCTGCTTCATCATCGATGACTCGATCAACATGATCGACGACTAGAGACTGACACATCACCGGACACCCTTTTAGTTGTATGACTCTGCATAGTTACTATCGAGTGCCGAGGGTGATACCTCATAACACACTCCTGATGATAACTCTAGTGTAGTTATTCGATCTTGGTCATTGAGGGTGATTCCTCCTTCACCATTCCCGATACGACTCTGTCATGCAACACCTCAAGTGTTAACCTCGAGGGTGGTTCCTCCTAAGTTCATCTTGATGATTACATTGAGTGGAATCCCATGAGGGTAATTCCTCTGATTTTTTATCCTTGATGTTTTGGACACACGGTTACCCATACTTTACTTGAGACCTTTGTTAAAGTCGGGGGTCGGCCTTGAGGGGTACCCATGAGTTGTTTTGACAGTTAGGTGGGCTCGGAAAGTGCCCGCAAGTTTTCTAGGAGGCACGACCAGGCATTCTAGGCCCTTGCCGTAAGTGCACGAGATGGGGCGACGGGGTCACATTATTGTGAGTCTTTTCTCGTCTCTGGGAGCCCCCAATGCACTAACAGGTTTGGGTATTTGTTCTGAGTTGGCCTCTGTCCTTTACATACTAACCACCATGCAGGAATAGTAATGGGCCTCGGCGTCGTTGTATCAGCCGAAGCATTGTCAGACGTCTAGTTCAGCATGGCGGCACGACTGGGCCGGCACTCCAGAGGTGGAGCCTGGTCCTCCCTGCTCACAACGACCCAGAGTGCAATGGGGAATGAGCCCAAGACCCCAGAGTGCTTAGGATGTAGAGTGGTGGGGGCCTCTCTGCTGAGCCTAGGTAGGGCTGCGTCATGTTGATCTTCCGAGGCCAGGCATTGACTCAAAAAAGTGTGTCCGACCAGAGTAATCAAGCGTTTTGGTTAATGTAGTGCACCCTTGCAGGGAAATTATCTAATCAAAAACCGTGTCCACGGTAATGGACGCTCATACTTGTATCCTGATCTATTACAACTAGAAATGGATACTTGAGATATGTGATGGATATGTGGCTCTAGGGTTTCTTTCTCATAGGGAGTCAAGGAAGGATCTTTGGGCATTAATACTACAACATGTTTGTTAAATATAAACTGCTATTGTATACTCTTTTGAATGCTGCAAGATGCTTGGAGCTGCTTGAAGATGCTAGTCTTCGAAAGGCTAGGCCTTCCCCTCTATTATGGAATTCTATAGTTCAGTCCACAGATATAACCCTTCCATTTGATACCAATGCATAATTAGTACTTTGGATGAGTACTCATGGTTTCTTTGCTACCCCTGGCTTCTTTTGAACTTTATGTATGTACTCAGATATTGTTGCTTCCGCTGACTCTTGTGTATCGAGCTATGTATTCGAGCCCTCGAGGCCCCTAGCTTGCAATATAAAGCTTGTATTATTTTATTTGTGTTTAGAGTTGTGTTGTGATATCTTCCCATGAGTCTGTGATCTTGATCGTACACGTTTGTGCGTATGACTTGTGTACAATTGAATCAGGGGCATCACAAGTTGGTATCAGACCTGACTGCCTATAGGAACCCCCCTTTCCAACTCCTTGGCCGAAGTTGAGTCTAGTCAATGAAAAATTGTTTTACTAACATGTCTGTGTGGCTTACGGGCCCATGTCGCCATTGGGTGGTATTAGGATCTTTTATTCCTCGTCTGTACTCTAGGAATCTGATCTCTCTTCTATTCGGGTTAAATGATTTTGCTAACTCTAACTCTAGGTTCTCGGAAATACTTTCTCCCGGAGAGCCCCCCACTCCAGATTATTGCTTGGTGCACCATAAGATTCTGAAGATACTCTCTGATGTTTCCCGAGACCATTGTTCCCTTCGCCGTTGCGATCCCTACTACCTACATTGTCATTCATACCTTCATGCCCAGTTGATCTTGTTATTACAAGATACTCTGAAATTCTCCTTATTGTTCTGACAATACATTGTGCTTACTGCCTTGCAGTTCTTTGCCACATGAATATCCCTATGGATAATTACTCGCGCTTGTCGAGTATCCTTCATCCACCGTTGTTCATGAGTTTCACAAAATTCTTTGAAATACTATTCGGTCTTGCAAAAATCCTCTTTAGCCTATTGCTCCTAAAATTCTTGCCTGGTTGCATTATGGTTAATCCCATAAGTCTAGTAATCTTATTGGCATCCTTCGTCACTATCATTTTGACTCCGTTGATTCAATATGTTGTGGGTGCTCACAAACCTCAGTCGAATCCTAGAATTCATCCTTCCGGCTCAGACATCATTTTGAACAGGAGTTGGTTCTTGACCAATCAAATTGTCGTCGATTGTACCCCTCAGTCTATTCAACTGATCCATCCTTAATCAGAGTATTTGCTTCTGATCCCTTGATTTGGAAATCATAACTCCTTTGCATTTGAGCTTTGAATTAGTCAGTTGTTTCTATAATATGATCTCCTTGCATTCTTTCTTCTAATTGTTGAGTACTGATGCTCACATCAACTACCTTATGGGCCACCTGATCCATTATTGAATTTCATCTGACAGTGTCCTTCATATTCAGTAACCTTGTGATCCTTTCCTCGGATACATAATGGATTTGGTAAATTGTATCCCCCGCTCTTGTCAACCATACTCTGCTTCCAGGCTTGAGTTACTACTCGTGAAATTTGTGGTATATGTCCCTAAGATGCCCCAGTGGGTTGAATCCATGTGTTCCCAAGATATGTGTGAACTCGAAAGTTATGCGGGTTATACTCTATTGGCTTTCGCCATGTAAAATTTCAACGCTACAACTTCTTCGAATACGAGAAGTGAATGGGAAGTTGTGCATTAGAGAAGTGGGAGTCGACCTTGAACCTTGTATTCATGCCGATGGACCTGATGTGAAACTTATCATGGAAGCTTCTTGTTATAATAATAATCCCCTTGTGATAAGTTCATCTGGTATCTATTGGTCCTTTTCAACCATGGTCCTTTTCAACCTTTCTTGTAACCTAACATATTTGAGCAGAGATAATTCCCTGCTCATGTAAATGCCTCGATGTACAACTCTGTCAGTAAGACCCTCTTACTATTGTGGATGACATTCTGGTAACCACTGATGGACGAGAACATTGCTTATAAGTCCGCCTTGTTCAACGAGTAGGAAAATGGTTCTCTTTGTCACTCGCCCTTGGTACCAACGTTGTTGCCTACATAACTAACTGGCTACCCTCTAACATGCCTTGCTATCATGGCCATGCAAGATATCACCACTCCTACTTTTAACCCACATGGTGGGCCCATAACCCACAGTTCCACAGGATCGAAACTTGACTCGCCTGTACACCCCTGTTTCTAGAGTTATTCCTCATGCTTGGATTCGTATGTAATTCACGAGCCACATTCCTAGTGATCTATTATGGAATCAGATGCAATACTTATTCCCATTGCTCTGAACCCCTTCACCTCCTGTTTCAGGCAACGAACGATTGCCTACCCGCTTGAAGCTTCTTATTGCACCTTCTTAGCCTACTCTCGATGTCTTTCTTGATTTTCATCTCAATAGATGCATCTATGGCATGTTCACTTAGATAGCCCCCAGGTACCTATCTTGTGTTGGGCTCCGACCTACTCGAGTCTTTCCCTCCAACTCCACCCCTCAAATCTCGGGACGAGATTTCTTGTAGTGGAGGAGAATTGTAGCGCCCGGATAATTAAGCTACAGTAACCTCACCCTAATGGTGCCATGTCATCACCTTTTTGCTAAGTCAGATGTCACTTGATCAAAATTCCAGTCATACTAAAATTTTAAAATAAAGTAAAAATAATATTTATTCAAATGGCAAAATAATTTTTTTACATTGGTTGCAAATATTCACTAACAAGTTGTCCAGAAAGAATCGACATTTTTCAAAAATATTTAAATGCCCCTAAGCCATTTGTAACTGAATCATAAGCATTTTTTAACCAAATTATTATAAATAAATAAATACGAAGACTTTTCAAAATAAATTGCAACTAATTGAACTAACTCCAAATATAGTCTAATGTTTATGTGATAAGTTTCAAGTTAAAAAAATTAAAATAATATACAAAGGCTATGGAAAACAGAACATAAATAAAGGTTAAAAGAAAATGAGAACGAGAAAAGGAAAAGAGAGAAAAAACCCTCGTCCACCCTAGCCCATATTCTTTTCCTTTACCAGGCTCGCCCACCGCACCTTCCCCCTTCTCACGCTACAGAGAACAAGGGAGGGCGTGGCGGCCATCCGCCGGCCATGGCTGCAGCCATGTCGTGCATGGCGGCATCCCGTGCCACCCCTTAGTCTCCCCGTCGGATAATGGCACCCCCACACCCCACCTAAACTCTATGCAACCACTTTTCGCCCTCGCACCCCCACGCTCCCTCTCCCGAGGTCGATCGCTTGCTGTAGTCGCTGTGTCATCTCCATGGCCATGGCCATAGCCACTACCCCATGACCTCGACGAGTCCAGGAGGACTGTCGTGGTCAACTACTTCGCTTGAACCACTAGATCGACACCCCAGAGCTCCAACGGCGTCACCTACTTCTTCTTCTTATTCCTCGGATGCCGCCGAACCTCTTCGTCAAATTCGTCGCCTCTGCTGTTCCTAACCTCTCCTCGGGCCATCGTGTGCCTCCCCGGTGAGCCCTCCTTTGGATCCCCTCCTTTTACCGCTCGATTCCATGTCGCACGTCACTCCCCCTCAAATTAGGCCGCCAAGGCTGAAGTTCTGCATATGCACATCATCAAAAGTGAGCTCCTCGAGCTGATCTAGGGTGGGGGATCGGAACCAGTCATCAAGCTTGGCTCGGTCCTTGCCGTTGGAATGGAACTTGCCCATTCTAAGGCCTTTGGTTGGGCCAAGGTGACTACCAAGGATCTTGGAGAACGCATCCAAGCTTTTGCGATAGCCATGGCAGAGCTCATGGGTGTCGATGAGGTCAAGAGGGCTGGAGTTCCATAGGGGGGCGCCATCGCCGGGAAAGGAGGGTTGTCCACGCCCCATAACATATCATCAGGGAGACTGCTGATTAAGTCTAGGCCTGCTGGAGTCACTTGTGTTTCTAGCTCGCCCAGCCTCCGCTTGTTGGCAACCCCTTTCTCCACCTCCGGAGTCTCCTTGTCATTGGCGCTTTCTGATAGGAATGGGAGTACATGGAATATTTAGTTAAAATAGGGAAATAGAAAAGTGTATTCGTAACTAGAAGTTATTAGGTAGGGATATAGTAAGACAAGGGAATAACAATTGGTTTTCCAAATACTACACAATTCATTAGACATTGCTGGGTAAGTCAACATATGCAGATAGTTGAAACTAAAACTTCGAACAAAGTCTGGATGGATGATTTTGTCGGGGAAGTTAGCATATATCTCATGACCAGGCCCTTCTATGTGCAGTGCAATTTTAGTGCCAGCTTTCAGTACATAAACTTTGCAATTTCATTCCAAAAGCCAGTGCCAAAATAGGAGTCACCATGTTCATCAAGTCTTACAATAGCAACGATTGTAAATCAATGGTTTGTGTGCCATATGACATTCGTGAAGCCTTGATGTATGTAAAGGGAAAAATTGTGCACTACATAATCTGTTGCATAGCGAGGGATGTCCTGCAGAAAATGGTAGGATTGTTAAAGAAAATATGGTAACATGCAAATATGGGCCCAAATTGAAAGAACTGTACATCAGTTGAAATTGAAGGACAAAAGTCTATAATTAAACAGATAGGGTAAACATGATGTCATGGAAATATGAGAGTAATCGAAAGAACAATACATCATTAATTTGCCTAACATAGAAAGAAGAGGGGAAAATCCCCTTTGACGTATATGGTGGATGTGGTACATTTTATCCAAATGTAGCAATACTTAGAATATGTTCAGCAAAGTAGGCCATGCCAACCGATTTAGGGTGAGATTGAACATACCGCGCGAGTCCTCAAGTTATCTGGTACGATGAGATGGAATCTCTGGCGGCGGTCGCCAAGTCCTGAAGTGTCAGCGCACTGTACATTCTATGAATGAAAGAAAACCCTCAAATCTGCTCGAATAAAAATGAATTCGCAGCTATTTCCGCAACCCTTTAAATTAATTACCTTGTTGTCCATGAGAAAGAACCCTTAGTACGCCAGATTCCCCAACCGATCGGAGCTGGGTCGACCGCGAGCAGCGTCGAGAAAGTCAATGGCGGTAGGCGGTGGCAAGCGGAAGTGGCGAAATGCGGTGGGCTTTGCCAGAAGCCTAGCGGCGGCGGCAGGAGTCGAGCTAAGTGTTTACCGCCACGATAGGCGGTGCCATGGCATAGACGCAGAGGAGCTTGTGCAAGTGTGAATGGGGAACGTACCGGAGGGGCCGAGGGGGTGGCGGGTGGGGTGAGGGTTTTTGTGACGTGGGGATGGTGACGGTTTTGTTTTTTGTTTTTTGAATAGGGTAGTGAGGATTTTCTGTCCCACAGAGACTTATGGGGGCGACGGTTTGCTAGAGCGAACCGTGTGTGATTGACGTAGCAGGCCAAATGAAAGTCATTGCACACGGTTCCAATTTTAGGAACCATGTGATTGACGTACTACCTTTGTCCTGGTTTATTGGTCCCCCGTTGTAATTTTTAAGAAAATTTGGTGAAATATTTAACATACTCAAACATAGATAATAAGCGTACACATATATAAGCATAGTTCAACCATAAGTACATAGTTCAACCGTCATTAAGCATACTCAAGCGTATATAGTTCGATCCATCCCACATCTCATCTCACATGCGGCCGACACGATCCTGAAGCTTCTCCAGGTACTCGGCATATGCGTCGTGCGCCACCCTGCGAGAATACTTCTGCTTGAAGGAGCCAACGACCTATCCTCTTGCATGCGCTTGAACACTTAGATGCGCATCATGAATCTTGTGGTGGCAAAATGGGCATCCATAGCCGTCGTTCCAGGTCCTAATACGCCTGTTATGCCTTCCAGCATAAAGCTCCCTCAAGATTCGCCTCTTGTACCTCCTCTGGGCATCTTCATCCTCGCTGTCCACATCGCCAGACAGCAGCTATACAAATAATAAAACAAATTTGACCTCAAATCACTGATTACATGTTGTGAAGTAGGATTAGGAATTTATGGTTATTTATTTATACATATCCAGAGATTATGGTTCGATTTTTAAGCACAATCGTCTATGTACCAATCTTGAAGAAAATGATGGCACAAACATAGGTAGGTCATTCAAAATCAATTGTCAAGTCCTGGCTAGGAATTATAAGCACGAACATTAATCCTAGTCGGATTAGTAGCAGAAATCATTTGCACAGATGAAACAACTAATCACTTATCACCTGTACCATTCAAACAATGAATACACTACACAGATCTAACAAAACTTACTCAGATTTCATGGATTGGGAGAACATAACCACATGATTTCTATCCCAAAAAGGGGGAGGCGGGAGTAACCAGAGAAACCCTTTGATCTATTTGACACATAAATGGGAATAGATGACTAACCAGCTGTCCATTGTCGCTGGAGTCATCGCCGGAGTGGCCGTCGGAGTCGTCGCCGGAGTGGTCGTCGGAGTCGTCACCGGAGTGGTCGTCGGGGTCATCACCGGAGTGGTCGTCGGAGTCGGTGTGGAACTCCGCCTCCGGCTGTGGAAGCTCCACGACATCGACGACGTCAGGGTGCAACGATAACTCGCCGGCGGTGACGGCAACCTCTGTCTCCATCTCCACGTCGTGCTCCGGTGCTTTAGCAGCCTCGGCGTTGCCACTCCCTCCGGTGGGGTGCTTCGGCGGCATCCTCATACACTGACGGCTTTGGGGACTGAGAGGGGCGTCGAGGATGCAATCGGAGAGAGAGGATTGTGTGTGCGTAGCGAGGATGGGGGGAGGGCACACCATTAATATGGAGTAGTGGGAGTTGTGGGAGAGAGGTGGGCGACAATCAAACTGATGGCTCGCCTTAGGGCGAGCCTGCGCACCAGACTGCTGGCGTGCCTACCAAAGTTTCACACAGCTACTCACACGCCTCTCGATGACACTACGCAGCAAGCACGCCTCCCCGTCTGCCTACGCGGCGGACTGCTCGCATGTGTCCCGTCAACTCATGCCTGCTCGCACGCCACACGGGTCGCGCGGCGGCACATATATTGTTTTTCTATTTGGATGATTAATGCTGCCTCTTTATTGCTTAACCGCAGCATGGCACGTATCCATTGTTGGTATAACACTCACGGTTTGAATAAATAATCCGTTTGGGATATTGGTTCCCAATTATTAATAATCTCCCGTTTGTAATTAGATAAAGATTACATCAAAACTGGTCTTAAATTTGACAAAAAAAGTACAATGCCACTTTGTATTGGTGTCCATATGACAACACGATAAGTTTCATGAACTTCAAATAAGTTTTGGATGTACTAGAATTTAAAAATCAAGATTCTCACTGTTTGAAATTTGTTGCACGGGGAGTAAACATGCACCCAGTGAGACACATGTGTTTTTGCAATGCATTTAGGTGCACTGCCACGTGTGCATGTAGCTCAAATTCGATTTTTGCACATTATACCCATAGAAAATCAATCAATCAATTTACTAAAACGTCTTAATGATCTATGTGATTTTTTTGAAATTAAAATGTCCCTCCTTCGGTAACATGTATGTTCACTACGGGATAATTAATTTAACATGCATCGCAGTTGCGGTGGATTCACGGTGTGTGGGGGGGGGTGTGCGTCTGGGGGTGGCGGGTGGCTCGCAATACACTATGTGTTGTGAGCCACCGTGTTGGTTGGCTGTTTTGCTAGGCGGGCTGGTGCCACATCATAGCCGTGAAATCGTTATTTAAAACATTACACAACCCTTTCATAAATAAATGTTTTGCCACATGCAGTCGATGGTTGTCCTACATGACACTCGATACTTGCGTGTGACGCTTTCTGTGGGCCCGCAAGGTCGTCGTCCATCACTTTGACGAACAGCTGGCAGTGAGGTTAATTTGACCAGCAAGGTAGAATCTTTTTTGTTTGTTTTATGGTGGTATATAGTACGCGTCGAAGAGGTGGGAGGGGACTAGCATATATACTATACATATGCGTCCGTGAACAAGTACACCTCACTCAGTGTGAGGACTTTTTGGTTACTGAGGCACGTGCCACATCAAAATTGTGAAATTGGTTATTCAAACATCACACAACACCTTTTTGGGCCACATGCATATATATCCTAGCTAGGACACTCACGTGTGACGCTTCCATCTGTGGGCCCACAAGGCCATCGTCGATGCATGCATGCATGCATCACTTTGACCTACATCGGGAGAGGTTCATTAATTTCATCATCGATGAAGATTCTTTTGGGTTGTACATATATTACGGCAGGAGCATATAGTATGCGGTGAAGAGGGGGGAAGGGGACCATCATATGTAGTATGCTTGATATGAACCTCGCTCTGTGTGGGTGTATAGTTTTCGGTTTTTGAGGCATGTGGCACATCAAAGTTGTGCATTTTGGGTATTCAACATATATATGTTTGGCCCACATGCAAAGCGGTGGTGGTTGTCCTCTCGCACCCACTTAAGCGGTTATCAGCGATATCGATGCTTTCCATTTGTGGGCCCGCTTGGTCCATCACTTCTTTTTGCGTGACAACAAGAGAGGTTAATTTGACTTAGGAGGGGATTATTATTTTTGCTCTGGGATGATATGCATGATACACTTTGAGAACACACACATGCATATGTACGCATGAATCCCTCCCATCATGTCGAAGTGGTAGTACAACGACACCATCATGAACCGATCTCGCTCTGTGTGGGGAGCTAGTGTACAATTTTTTGACACATGCGCCAGATCAATGTTGTGTATTCAAACATGCATGCACACATCACCTCCATACATATGCATGTAGTGGTTGCCTTCGAACGATACACTCCCTCGCGTGGTTATCGGCGACAAGCCTATATATTAGTGGGCCCGCGTGGACATCCATGATCACCTTGACCAACAACAAGATAGGTTACCATGGTAGATTCTTCATTTGGTTCGTGTTATCGTAGTATAGGTCATGGTGAGATTCAGACCCAATTAAGTTTGAGCGCATATACTATGCACGCATGCATGCATATATGAATCCCCGACGTTGGCTTGAAGTTTGGTGTAACATACATACGCATCGTCAACCTAACCCTCACTCAGTGTGGGGATTTATAGTTCGAAATCACGTGCCACATCAAAGTTGTTCCATTATTACTCAAAAACACACCTCCCCTTACATATGTTTGGGCCACACACATGTAGTGGTTGTCTTCAGGGACTAGCTACTTGCGTGATTATTGGCGAGCTATCCTATCTCTGGGGTCGCATGGACGGCCATCACTTTGACCAACAACAAGAGAGAGGTTGTACGGCCAAGGTGGGTTATTCTTGGTCCGTTTTACGATCCATCTTGGTGAGATATATGCCTCTCTGTCCCGCCGACTGAAAGTATGTGTGGGGGGGGTGGGTTGCTACATCGCACTTTACTAGGTGAACCTTGGTTGGGGGGCATGCATTCATATCTTAACTAGGATTCCCTTCGTGGCGACACG
>NC_041388.1:208744510-208773643 GCF_002162155.2 Triticum dicoccoides
TGAACCTCAGTTGGGGGGCATGCATTCATATCTTAGGATTCCCTTCATGCCGACACGAGGGAAGGGGCTGCTAGCTACTTCGCACTTTGCTACGGTGAACCTCGGTTGTGGGGGGCATGCATTCATAGCTTAGGATTCCCTTCGTTCCGACATGAGTGAGGAGGGGGGTTGCTAGCTACTTCGCACTTTGATAGGTGAACCTCGGTTGAGGGGGAGGGGGCATGCATTCTTAGCTTAAGATTCCCTTCGTGCCGACACAAGCGAGGGAGGTGGGGGCAAGAAATACCATGTGCTTTGCGAGAGAGGTTCCACATCGAAGTTGCATTTGGTATTTCAAAATCAAACCACCCTTTTGATACATAAATTTGGTCCACATGCAAGTGTGTTCATGTTATGACCCTCTCCTGCGTCATTTTTTGCCAAATTTATGAATGTTAGACAAGTCGGATGATGCAATAGAAACACTTCACTCAAACTAACCATGTGCCACGCCGGTGCACCTGTCACGCAGACATCCGCACAGTAGATTGGGCTCCACGAGGCTCCCCCTCTCAAAAATATCTACCCCGTTTCGTGGGGTTTTCTGTTTCATAACGCACGGTTGTTATCTCCAGACCGTGTGCGATGTTTCTTGTTCCCAATACGGCCTACATCCCTAGAAAATATCTGCCCGCCTAGAGGGTTTTTCTGTTTCATAACACACGGTTGTTATCTCTGGACCGTGTGCGATGCACTATCATCAAAATTTTCAATAGCTCGGCATTTCACTCCCGCCTTTGACTACCGCGTGGTAAACTTTTCAGTACCAGCGTCATTTCCTCAAACACCCCCGCCCCCCCCCCACACACCAAAACCTCCTCGGGCATGCACGCGCGCGCACACACACACACACACACACCCTCTCTCGCTCAAAACCCTAGCAAAGTCCCCGCCACCGCTACCGCAAGGCCTCCATTGTGAACATCTGCCGGTTAGCCCGTGCAGCTTACCCACCGATCTCCATACCCAGGCCACCCTGAGTTTCTTAGATGACGCCTGCCAAACACCCCCTTTCCCACATATCCCCATCCCCATCCCCCACTCCAGAGCGTCGTAGCCTAAGCCCGGGTATGCTTCTCGTGGAGCTCGAGGAACGACTGGCCCAAAAGAGGTGTATAGCCATCTCTTCGCCTGATGTCGCCGAGGAAGCTGACGACCATTACTGGTGGCAGGCATTCAAGCAACGGGCTAGAGTATGTGGGCATGTCTCGTTCGCCGGCTACGACATCGAGGTCATTGACAGCAACACCCTGAGGCAGGCTATGTCACAGGTTAAGTGGCCCACCCCCAACCACTCGGGTTCAACCACCGTCGATCTCATCCATGGCCCCGGCGCTGATCTCCTCTAGCTCGCTGTCAACAATTTTCCATTCTACATCGCCATCGATCCTCTTTTTTCATTTCTGAAGGACATGTTCTGCGATGCTGGCTTGGGATCCACAGCTTCCAAGTCAGACCTCATCAATGGCGACCACGAGGAGGGCACCCTCTCCGGCTCTTCCACGAGGAAAGATCCCATCTGCTCTTCCAAAGGGAAAGCGGCCGTCTGCGACATCAGGGAGGGCACCCTACAGCCGTGCTCTTCCAAGGGGAAGGAGCCCATCTACGACAACATGGAGTGCATCCAGGGTCTGTGCTCTTCGCACAGGAACGAGCCCATCCATGACAAGTGAGGTAACCAATGATTTGTTTTGCCGTGCCTCTTCACAGGGGGAAACCCATGATTTGTTTTGTCGAGTCCCTTTTGTAGTGTAGTGAGAATATCTCCAGTTTTAACTGCTATATCTGGTTGTTTGCAGTATGCCTTGTTTATTTCTGTTGTTCACAATGTGATGCTCTATATGTACAATTATTTACTGTGTAGTACATTTCATCAACCCAGTTTTAAACATACCGATAGGATTGCATATATTTGCTTGCTATTAAGCCTGTTATAGCTAGCATATGCCTCTTTTAAAGTTTTTGATTGTTCGGTTGTTTGTAGTTAGCATATGTTCAGTTTCAAATGCTATCTTTGGTTGTTCGTAGTATGCCTTGTTTATTCCAGTTATTCACAACATGATATTCTATATGTGCAAGTATGAACTGTGCAGTTCAATTTCATCTGTACCAGTTTCAACAAGACCACTATGAATGACTACATTTGGTTGCTGCATCTTGTAGTTAACACGCCTTTCCATTTTTATTTAACCATAACCAATGTACTTAGACTGGCACAATACCAGTTTGAATGACCATGTTTGCTTTTTGTTAAATGTTTGGCCTGTTCCAGTTAGCACACCTTTCCACTTGTTTTCTTTACTAGCGTGCTTAAACCTGCACACTGAAGCTATCTTTTGGAGATTATTTTGTCTGCCAGGTGTAATTTTGGTTGATGTTTAGCCTGTTGTGCTTAACATGCTTCTTGATGTACCTACACAGGACAATTTTGGGAACGACTGTTGTTTTCCATCGAGGTTAGTTTCATCCCATGGCTTATATCTGCTCACTGTTCAGGATATCGGTAGCTGGTACCATATAGGTCGGCGGCTGATAAGGGACTAATCGGTGAATCGGACTTTTAACTAAATATATCTGCAATCTATTTTTCCTTAGCTTAACTAGGGCCATATGTAATATATCTAAGGCTACATAGCAACATGCACTGTACTTAATGTCTAAATATGCAATCCTAGGCTACATAGCAACAAGGAAGAGTTTTACATTAATGTTCTAATGATGTCTAGATATACGTAGAAGAGCAGCAGCAACAATAGCAACAACACAACCCTTTTTGGATACTCAACTTAGCTAGAGGTTTGAGTTAGTTTCTAGCTCATTACTAACCCTGAACTAACTCCATCCAAAGAGTTGTTTGGATGGCGAGGTTAGATTGACAATAAATGCACTAGGAGAACTAGCTCCAATTAGCACCTCTTGGTTTCGATACTAGTTTTTTTGGGTGAGTTATAGATGCAAATAGCTCAAACTAGCCCTCTTGTTTAGATATACTTTAGGGCTATTTGAGCCCAAACTAGCTCAAACTAACTGTAACCCGTGGATACAGTAGCAGATAATTTGTAAGAATGAACTAAACTCCTTCCGGCCCATAATATAAGATGTTAATTCATCTAATATGTGAGTATATTGGATGTTATAAGATACTCCCTCTGTTCCTAAATATTTGTCTTTTTAGATATTTCAAATGGACTACCACATACGGATGTATATAGACATATTATAAAAGAGTGTTGTACTACATCATTGTGTAATTGTTGTTTAGCTTCTAATATTAACTTGGTGCTTTTATGTACATATGTCATTGGTAAAGATCCGTATTCCGACCCTTTCTGCATATGGGGCAATGAGATATCGATGAACTAGCATCATGTGAGGAAGCTGGTAAAGATTGTTAGTAAAATGGGTCCAAAGATGGCAATTAAACTATTTTTTTACACTTTATCCAAGACAACAGCGAACTGCATGATGGTAAGTAAGAACTTTGCAACCTTCTTTTTACTTCCCATAATGAGTTGTGTTAGATGACAATGTCTGAATCTTTTTCCTATGCAGTGGTTGCCAAAGTAGTTTACTTAAGATTACCTCTCAAACTACATGATTGGTGGGCATGCAAAGGTTAAAGTATTTCTACCAGAACATGATGATTATTTAGATGTTTTCATGAAGACCGTGAAGGATGTGCAGTCGGCCATCACAAGGGGTTGGACTACAGTCGTGCGTGCCTTCTGCATGGAGGAGGGCACAATATGGGCATTCCGCTTCACCTTCTTCAGTAACCAGAATATATTTCTCCTCTTTCTTTACCATCTTTAATAGTACAAGTATACAACTATGGTTCATCATTCTTTATTTGGTTCTTATGTAATTCTTGAACATATGTACCTATGAATCGAATAATGCATTGGTTGTTTGAACCTGATGGATATGAATAAAGTTGTAGCATACATTCAAATTCAAATCCAAATCCGATACAATTTGGAAAAGCAGCAATTAAATTACGGTGAAATTACGCTCTCCAAGTTGTAAAACACAAACGTTTGCGATATGCACCATAATCGGAGATGGTTCATAGAGAGGAAATGTGTGCAAGCATGCACACAGTTGCCGTTTGCAAAGCATGTGTGATGTCAGACAATATCACAAATGGTGCGAGCAAACTAAACGTTTGTGTTAGTTGCCTTACCGTACACGATTTGCAACCATGAACTGTTTCTGATGAAGTATGCATCGTAAACGTTGCACCACAGAATAGCGTGTGCGATAGTTGTCGTGTACGACGATGTTACGACGGTCCGACGTTTCATAATCCTGTCCGACAGTCGTACCACAATTAGCTAATCTTCTTAACGGTGGAGCGTTTGTGATGGGCCGCGCATCATACATGTTCTATAATAGTGAACCGTTTGTGACGGGCCGCGCATCGTAAACGTAGCACCACAGAATACCAACTACGATGGCAATGCGAGCAGAAACGAGTAGGAGTACTTTAGGGGCCCTATCCCCAACAGTTTCTGGGTCGTGTGGGAAGGACCCCCCTATCGCCCACACTCACTTGGCGATGGTTCCAAATGCCGTCGCGGAAAGGGGTTTTAAACCGTTTGTTTAGGACCGACGCGCACCAGTGTATTTTAATTACATGAAATTTAGATGGAGTCTGAAAATCATGAAAATTGGTGGGTGACCGTGGTGTGCTCTCACGACCCCATGGAATTGTTTTGGTAAATTTTGGCACAAGTTTTGATGATCGCTCCTTGGAAACCATAGCATCTCACAAGAAGGATCATGGTTTCCAATAGGAGATGTGGCAATTCAAACTCCAGTGGTCGATGACTTCATATCTTGGCATCATAAAAATTTCCACGGTATGCAATCACCATTATACCACAAGTTTTATTTTCTGGCTCATTTCAGGTACCTTTACTATATTTAAGACATTTTTTGAATTTAACATGCATTTTGTGCATATAAATCAAATCCTAACCGCAACTGCATGTGCTGATGAAAGGGATGAGGATTGTCGTTTAATCTGGCAGCATCCAACGGTGCAGACGTACGATTCGTGGGGTCTGGGTTCTGGCCAATCAGAATGCCCGACTCACATCACGCCCATAGTAGGAGGGGGCAGGACATCGGCCACGGTTTGGTAGGCACATGGCTTTTATGAATGAACCATGTCCTATTTTAAAACACTTACATGAACTAACAACATATTTACATTTTAATGGAGATGGGAGTTCATCATTTCGCCTCGAATTTTTATTCCACGATAAGCAATCACCATTGTATCCTAGGTTCGATTTTCTGGTGCATTTCAGGTCCCGTTTGCTATATTTGAGCCATTTTTTGCATTTACCATGCATTTAGTGTGTGTGTGTAATATATATATATATATATATATATATATATATATATATATATATATATATATATATATCAAAATTGTCTTGCAACTACACGTGGGTGTTAGCAAGATCAATTGTGTGTCGCTTTGAGAGTTTTCATTAATTGTCCGAGAGACTGGAAGAATTTTCAAACATTTCGGCCTTAGGGTGAAGCCACACGCACAGGCCTTGTTGGTATTTTAATTACAGGATATGCATATAGAGTCTGAAAATCACGAAAATCGGTGTGTCACCATGGCGTGCTCTCACGACCCCATGGAAAATTTTTGGTAAAGTTTGGCACAAGTTTTGATGCTCACACCTTGGAAACCAGAGCATCTCACAAGAAGGATCATAGTTTCCAAAAGGAGACGTGGCAATTCGGACCCCAATCGACGATGACTTCATTGTTCCACCTCAATTTTTTTTCACGGTAAGCAATCACCGATATACCCTAGGTTTCATTTTCTAGCCCATTTCAGGTCTCGTCTGCTATATTTAAGCCATTTTTCATTTATCGTGCATTTAGTGCATATAAAATTAAAACCCTACTACAACTACATGTGGGTGTTAGAAAAGAAGGTGTACAAATCATTTATGTGTCGCTTTGCGAGTTTTCATCGATTGTTCGAGAAGTAGGGTGAATTTTCAAAAAAATCAGTTGCAAGGTGCAGCTACCGGCGTAGGCGTAGTTGGTATTTTAATTATATGAAATTCAGATGGAGTCCGAAAATCATGAAGATCGGGGTGTGATATGTCTCCAACATATCTATAATTTTTTATCGTTCCATGTTGTTTTATTATCAATCTTGGATGTTTTGTAATCATTTTATATCATTTTTGGTACTAACCTATTGACATAGTGCCAAGTGCTAGTTGCTGTTTTTTCCATGTTTTTTACATCGAAGAAATCAATATCAAACGGAGGCCAAATGCCACGATACTTTACGGAGATTTTTATTCGACCAGATGGAAGATATTGGGCCCTGGTTGCACCTGGGGGGAGTTCCGAGGAGGGGACAACCCACCAGGGCGCGCTCGGAGGCCCAGGGGCGCCCTGGTGGGTTGTGCCCACCTCGGATGCCCCCCGGACCGCCTCTTTGCTCTATAACTACCCCATTATTCCAGAAACTCTTGGGGAGTCAACGAAATATTCATCCAGCCGTCGTAGAGTCCAGAACCACCAGAACCAATCTAGACACCATCACGGCGGGGTTCACCACTTCCATTGGTGCCTCTTCGATGATGTGTGAGTAGTTCTTTATAGACCTTCGGGTCCATAGTTAGTAGCTAGATGGCTTCATCTCTCTCTCTCTCTCTCTTCATTCTCCATACAATGGTCTCTTGGAGATCCATATGATGTAACTCTTTTGTGGTGTGTTTGTTGGGATCAATGGACTTTGAGTTTATGATCAGATCTATCTTTTTATATCGATGAAATTATTTGAGTTTATTTGATATATTTTATGCATGATCTCTTATAGCCTCGTATTTCTTCTCCGATACTTGGGTTTTGTCTGGCCAACTTGATCTATTTATCTTGCAATGGGAAGAGGTGCCCGGTAGTGGGTTCAATCTTACGGTGCTTGATCCCAGTGAGAGAAAGGGAACCGACCCGTATGTATCATTGCTACTAAGGATAAAAATATGGGATATATATCTACCACCATAGATAAACAGATCTCATCTACATCATGTCATCGTTCTTACTGCATTACTCTATTTTTCCATGAACTTAATACACTAGATGCATGTTGGATAGTGGTCGATGTGTGGAGTAATAGTAGTAGATGTAGGTAGGAGTCGGTCTACTAATCTTGGATGTGATGCCTATGTAATGATCATTGCCCCTATATCGTCATAATTATTTGAGGTTCTATCAATTTCCCAACAGTAATTTGTTCACCCACCGCTTTGCTATTTTTCTCGAGAGAAGCCACTAGTGAAACCTACGGCCCCCGGGTCTCTTTCTCATATTATTTGCCTTCGCGGTCTATTTTTATTTGCTTTTATTTTCAGATCTATTAAACCAAAAAACCCAAAATACCTTGCTGCAATTTATTTTATTTGGTGTTCGTTCTATCAATATTTACAACTCTCTCCTGTCCACACGACTTTTCTGGCACTGTTACCCGAAAGGGATTGACAACTCCTTTAACGCGTCGGGTTGCGAGTGGTTGTTATTTGTGTGCAGGGGCTGTTTACGTTGTGTTGCTTGGTTCTCCTACTGGTTCGATAACCTTGGTTTCATATCTGAGGGAAATACCTACCGCCATTGTGCCACATCATCCCTTCCTCTTTGGGGAAAAAACCGACGTAGCTTCAAGCGACACCAAAAGGAATTTTTGGCGCCGTTGCCGGAGAGGATAAAGTCAAGATAGCCCCCTATGAACTAGCCATTTCTGGCGCCGTTGCCAGGGAGGATCTTCATCCTAACCAGGTTCCTAATCACGAATCTCATCTCCTTGCAATTTACATTATTTTCCATTTGCCTCTCATTTTCCTCTCCGCCGCTTCACAAAAATTTGCCGTTTTATTCGCCTCTCTTTTCCGTTCGCCGTTTTCTTGCCGGATCTGTTTTTGAGTGCAATCTTGTTGTGTGGTTATGATGAATCAAGAGAACACCAAGTTATGTGATTTCTAAAATACCAACAACAATGATTTTATCGACACTCCGCTTGCTCCTCCCGCCACTAGTGCGGAGACTTGTGATAATAATACTGCCTTGCTGATTATTGTTATGAAAGACCAATTTTCCGGTACTCCTAATGAAAATGCTGCGTCCCATCTTTAATACCTCCGTGGAATTATGCGATATGCAAAATAAAAAGGATGTGGACAATGATGTGGTCAAGATGAAGTTATTTCCGTTTTCCTTGCGTGATTCTGCAAAAAATTGGTTATCTTCTTTGCCTCGCAATAGTATTGATTCTTGGAATAAGTGCAAAGATGCTTTTATCACTAAGTATTTTCCTCCCGCAGAACTTATTTCCCTTAGAACCCAGATCATGAATTTCAAGCAACTTGAACATGAGCATGTTGCACAATCTTGGGAAAGGATGAAAATGATGCTAAGGAATTGCCCAACTCATGCGTTAAATCTCTGGATGATCATACAAAATTTTTATGCGGGGTTGAATTTTGTTTCTCGTAATCTTTTAGATTCCACCGCAGGTAGTACTTTTATGGAAATTACTTTGGTTGAAGCCACCAAATTTCTTGATAATATTATGGCAAATTATTCGCAATGGCATACCGAAAGAGCTCCTACTAGTAAAACTTTTAATTCGGTTGAAGAAATTTCTTCTTTGAGTGAAAAAGTTGATGCTCTTGTGAAATTGGTTGCTTGTAGAAGTGCTCCTATTGATCTTAATGATATGTCTTTGTCTACTTTGATTGAGAAAAATAGTGATGCCATTGATGTGAATTTCATTTCTTGAAATAATTTCAACAACAATGCTTATAGAGGTAATTTTAATCCTAGGCCTTTTCCTAGTAATTCCTCTAATAATTATGGTAATTCCTATGGAAATCAATCTTATAATAATAATAGGAACACCTCTGATCTTGAAAATAATATTAAAGAATTTATCAACACACAAAAAGTTTTCAACACTTCCATGGAAGAAAAGTTGAATAAGATTGGTGATTTCTCTAGAAGTGTTGATAGAATTGCTCATGATGTGGAAAATCTCAAGATGAAAATTTTTGTGCCTAAGGTTGATGAATCAATTAATGCTCTTTATGTTTCTATGGATGAAAGTATGGAAAGAACCACTATGCTTAGAGCTAAAAGAGAATTCTTAGAAAAAACATTTTAATAGTGATTTCTTTCGCAAAAGTGATGAAGATCTTAAAATAATTGGTGTTTCTTCTATTGATTCCTTATTTAGTAAAGTTAAGATTGACGAAAAAGGGACAAGAGAACAGTCAACTTTAGGTAGAAGGCGTCCCAATATTTTGGAGGGTGAAAATCTTATTGAGAAAAATGATGAAAGTGGGTTTGAAGAGGTCAAAACTTTAGCTAGTGATCTGCCCACTCTTTTGGATTACAAAGACATTAATTATGATAGTTGCTCTTTGATTGATTGTATTTCTTTGTTGCAATCCATGATAAATTCACCCCATGCTTATGAACAAAATAAAGCTTTTACTAAACATATTGTTGATGCTATGATGAAAGCTCTTGAAGAAAAATTGGAATTAGAAGTTTCAATTCCTAGAAAATTGCAGGATGAGTGGGAACCTACTATCAAAGTCAAGATTAAAAATTACGAGTATTTTTCTTTGTGTGACTTGTGTGCTAGTGTTTCTGCAATTCCAAAATCTTAATGTGATGTGCTTGGTCTTACCGATATTGAATCATGTTCTTTGAATTTGCATTTGGCGGATTCTACTATTAGAAAGCCTATGGGAAGAATTAATGATGTTCTTATTCTTTCAAATAGAAATTATCTGCCCATAGATTTTATTGTTCTTGATATTGATTGCAATCCGTCTTGTCCAATTATTCTTGGTAGACCGTTTTTACGGACTGTCGGTGCCATGATTGATATGAAAGAAGGCAACATTAAGTTCCAATTTCCTTTGAGGAAGGGTATGTAACACTTTCCTAGTACTAGAATTAAGCCACCCTATGAATCAATCATGAGGGCATCTTATGGATCTCGAACCAAAGATGACAAAACTTAGATCCTTGCCTTATGCCTAGCTAAGGGCGTAAAACTATAGCGCTTGTTGGGAGGCAACCCAATGAATAAAATTTATTTTTGCTTTTTGCTTCATGTTTTTTAGTATTAGCACAATTGTGCTACTATTATGATTGTGTTTTTTGTGTTTTAATTAGTGTTTGTGCCAAGTAAAGCCTTTAGGATCTTCTTGGGTGATAGTTGTTTGATCTTTCTAAAAACAGAAACTTTTACGCTCACGAAATTAATTTTTATTTTTTACCAGAGAGCGATAAAATACCCATTCCACTTTCAGTAGATCAATATAAAAATTTCTCAGGCCTTCCTAATATTTCAGAGTTTTTTGAGTTACAGAAGTATTCAAAATAGTCAGATTGCTATAGACTGTTCTGTTTTGATAGATTCTGTTTTCTTTGTGTTGTGTGCTTATTTTGATGGATCTATGGTTTTCTTTGATGAGTTTTTGCCATAGAAAAGTTGGAATACAGTAGATATAATATAAAAACAAAATATGAATTGTTTTGATACAGCACTTATAGTAGTAGTTTATTATTTTTATACTAACGGGTCTCATGAAGGCTTTGTTGAGTTATGTGTGATTGAAGTTTTCAAGTTTTGGGTTATCTTACGATGGATGAAGGAAGGATGTAAGAGCCTAAGATTGGGGATGCCCCGGCATCCCAAGCTATTATCCAAGAATGAGCAACAAACTAAGCTTGGGGATGCCCCCGAGTGGCATTCCGCTTTCTTCCAACAACTATCGGTATTTTACTCGAGACTATATTTTTATTCATCACATGATATGTGTTTTACTTGGAGCGTCTTGTATGATATGTGTCTTTGCTTGTTTTATTTTGTGTTTTAAGTCATCAATCCTTGCTGGAGACACCTATTTGAGAGAGCCAAAATTATGTCATGACTTGTTAGAATTGCTCTCTATGCTTCACTTAAATCTTTTATGAGGTAGGACTTGCTCTAGTGCTTCACTTATATCTTTTTGAGCATGGTGTGCTTAGTATTTTTGAATAAATTCTCTCTTGCATCACTTATATTTATTTGAGAGTTACTAAAATTTTAAAGAAATTCTCTCTTGCTTCACTTCAATTATTTTGAGAGAAAGAAAATTTGTTATGCTCATGATCTTAACTTATAATTGTTTGAGCATATCAAAAGTAATAGTATATGGAAATTAATTAGTCCCAAAGTGATAGATATCCAAGAAGGATAAAGAAAAGAAGGAAAAAATTTCATGAAGATCATTGGACAAAATAAACTTGATTCTTAGTAATAGTTTTGAGATATGATGATCTGATATGTGAGTCATGTTGATGAGTAATTATGCTTTAGTAAGAATATTGGTGTTAAGGTTTGTGATTCCCTATGGATGCACGAAAGTCAATAATCATGAAATGAAATTATATCCTACTTATGGTGCATTATTCGGTGTTAATTATGCTTAATGCTTGCTTATGAGATTATTCATTTCTTGGTTGGTTGCTTCCCAATCTTTTGCTAGCCTTCATTTTGCACTAAGTATGATCACAACTTGTGCGTCCAAAATCCTTTAAACCAGTTTTGCCACATGAGTCCACTATATCTACCTATATGCGGTATTCTTTTGCCGTTATGTGCCATCTCTAATTTTCAAAATAAACTTCTCTTTTGTGTGTTTGTTTCGCTCGCGGAGCGGTGAGGGGTGGCTAATATTTTCCATGCTAGATGTCTTATTCTCAAGATGAGTGTTTATTCACTTGTCATTGCATGAGAGTAAGGCAAAGGTATTAGGGATGCCCAGTCCCGAAATGAAAAAAAAATGAATTTACTTTATGTTGTCAAATAATAAGTTCCTTTTAAAGTGTTGGTATGAAGGGCACCCGTGGATACGGTTAGCCATGGAAAGTGAAAGTTATGGTGGAAAAAAGGAATAAAATTTATTTTTTGTTTGGGAACCGCCTATGATATATCTATGCATGGAAATTATTGGGAACTCTAAGTCATTTTCGTTGGTGTGATGGATACACCTCTCAAAATGTTTTTATCTCTAAACTTTTTGCTTTGAGCTCTGGCACCTCTACAAATCCCTACTTCCCTCTGCGAAGGGCCTTTCTTTACTTTATGCAATTTTTTTTTTGAATTTGAGTCTCCATCTTCTCTTATAAAAGCACCAAGTAGGAGGCAATATGATCGTGCTTAAGTATTGGGTGTAGTTAATATTCGAGTGTGTTTCATGAATGGATCAATGTTTGAGCAGGATGGGCTAGGGATAACTTATTTTAGCGTTGATATTTTGCCAGACATGGTTCCTTGTTGATATGCTTGAGTATCTAAATTATTATGTCAAAACTAGACTATTGCTTTGAATCACATAAAGGTCCAAATGTCCATGCTATAAAGAAAATAATATGATATGACATGATGAACATCACTCCACATCAAAAATTCTGTTTTTATCACTTACCTACTCAAGGATGAGTAGGAGTTAAGCTTGGGGATGCTGATACGTCTCCAACGTATCTATAAATTTTGATTGTTCCATGCTGTTTTATTATCAATCTTGGATGTTTTATAATCATTTTATAGTCATTTTATATCATTTTTTGGTACTAACCTATTGACATAGCAAGAGCCAGTTGATGTTTTTTCCATGTTTTTTACAACGCAGAAAATCAATATCAAACGAAGTCCAGATGCCACGAAACTTTACGGAGATTTTTTATGGACCACATGGAAGATATTGGGCCCTGATTGCACCTAGAGCGAGTCCCGAGGAGGGGACAACCCACCAGGGCACGCCAGGAGGCCCAGGCGTACCATCATGGGTTGTGCCCACCTCGGGTGCCCCCCGGACCGCCTCTTTGCTCTATGAGTCGACGAAATATTCATCCAGCCACCGCAGAGTCCAAAACCACCAGATCCAATCTAAACACCATCACGGAGGGGTTCACCACTTCCATTGGTGCCTCTCCGATGATGCGTGAGTAGTTCTTTATAGACCTTTGGGTCCGTAGTTAGTAGCTAGATGGCTTCATCTCTCTCTCTTGATTCTCAGTACAATGGTCTCTTGGAGATCCATATGATGTAACTCTTTTGCGGTGTGTTTGTTGGGATCGATGAACTTTGAGTTTATGATCAGATCTATCTTTTGATATCCATGAAAGTATTTGAGTTTCTTTGATCTCTTTTATGAATGATCTCTTATAGCCTGGTATTTCTTCTCCGATATCTGGGTTTTGTCTGGCCAACTTGATCTATTTATCTTGCAATGGGAAGAGGTGCCCGGTAGTGGGTTCGATCTTATGGTGCTTGATCCCAGTGATAGAAAGGAAACCGACACCTATATATCGTTGCTACTAAGGATAAAAAGAAGGGATCTATATCTACCGCCATAGATAAATGGATCTCGTCTACATCATGTCATCGTTCTTATTGGATTACTCTGTTTTTCCATGAACTTCATACAATAGATGCATGTTGGATAGCGGTCGATGTGTGGAGTAATAGTAGTAGATGCAGGCAGGAGTCCGTCTACTAATCTTGGACGTGATGCCTATGTAATGATCATTGCCTGGATATCATCATAATTATTTGAGGTTCTATCTATTTCCCAACAGTAATTTGTTCACCCACCACTTTGCTATTTTTCTCGAGAGAAGCCACTAGTGAAACCTATGGCCCCCGGGTCTCTTTCTCATATTATTTGCCTTCGTGATCTATTTTTATTTGCTTTTATTTTCAGATCTGTTAAAGCAAAAAACCCAAAAATACCTTTATGAAATTTATTTTATTTGGCGTTCGATCTATGAATATTTACAACTCTCTCCCGTCCACACGCTGTTTCTGGCACCGTTATCCGAAAGGGATTGATAACTCCTTTAATACGTCGGGTTGTGAGTGGTTGTTATTTGTGTGCGGGGGCTATTTATGTTGTGTTGCTTGGTTCTCCTACTGGTTTGATAACCTTGGTTTCATATCTGAGGGAAATACCTACCGCCGCTGTGCTGCATCATCCCTTCCTCTTTGGGGAAAATACCGACATAGCTTCAAGTGACATCAAAAGGAATTTCTGGCACCGTTGCCGGGGAGGATCAAGTCAAGATAGTCCCCCTCAACTAGCCAGTGTGTGAACATGGTGTGCTCTCACGCCCCCGTGGAAAAAAATTGATAAAGCTTGGCACAAGTTTTGAAGATTGCTCATTGGAAACCAGAGCATCTCACAAGAATTATCATGGCTTCCAAGAGGAGACGTGGCAATTCAAACTCCAGTGGTCGGTGACTTCATCACTTGGCATTATAAAAATTTCTATGGTACGCAATCACCATTATACCACATGTTTTATTTTCTGGATCATTTCAGGTATCGTTTATATATTTAAGCCATTTTTCGAATTTAACATGTATTTTGTGCATATAAATCAAATCCCAACCGCAACTGCATGTGCTGGGATGAGGATTGTCGTTCGATTTGGCAGCATCCAACGGTGCAGATGTACGAGTCGTCGGGTCTGGGTTCTGGCTAATCATAATGCACGACTCACATCGCGTGCAGTAGGAGGGGGAAGGGCATTGGCCACGGTTTGGTAGGCACATGGCTTTTATGAATGAACCGTGTGCTATTTGAAAACATTTGCATCAACTAACAACATATATACATTTGAATGAAGACGTGAGTTCATCGTTTCGCCTCAAATTTTTTTTCCACCATAAGAAATCACCATTGTACCCTAGGTTCGATTTTCTGGTGAATTTCAGGTCTCTTTTGCTATATTTGAGCCATTTTTTGCATTTACCATGCATTTAGTGTGTGTGTGTGTGTATCAAAATTGTGCTGCAACTACACATGGGTGTTAGCAAGATCATTTCTGTGAGTTTTCATTCATCGTCCGAGAGACCAGAAGAATTTTCAAACATTTCGGCCTCAAGGTGTGGCCACATGCATAGGCCTTGTTGGTATTTCAATTACAAGAAATGCATATAGAGTCTGAAAATCATGAAAATTGGTGTGTCACCATGGCGTGCTTTCATGATCCCATGGATAATTTTTGGTAAAGTCTGGCACAAGTTTTGATGCTCGCACCTTGGACGCCGGAGCATATCACGAGAAGGATCATATTTTCCAAAGGGAGACTACAATTCAGACTCCAATCGTCAATGACTTCATCGTTCCGCCTCAAATTTTCTTTCACGGTAAGCAATCAAAGATATACCCCATAGGTTTGATTTTCTAGCCCATTTTAGGTCTCATCTGCTATATTTAAGCCATTTTTTGCATTTATCATTTATTTAGTGCATATAAAATCAATACCCTACTACAACTACATGTGGGTGTTAGCAAAGAAGGTGTACAAATCATTTGTGTGTCGCTTTGTGAGTTTTCATCCATTGTCCGAGAGACGGGGAGAATTTTCAAACATTTCGGCTGTGAGGTGCAGCCACCGACTTAGGCCTAGTTGGTATTTTAGTTACAAGAAATTCAAATGTTCTATGGTACGCAATCACCATTATAACACATGTTTTATTTTCTGGCTCATTTCAGGTATCGTTTACTATATTTAAGCCATTTTTTGAATTTAACGTGTATTTTGTGCATATAAATCAAATTCCAACCGCAACTGCATGTGCAGGGATGAGGATTGTCGTTTGATTTGGCAGCATCCAACGGTGCAGATGTACGAGTTCTCGGGTCTGGGTTCTGGCTAATCCGAATGCATGACTCACATCGCGCGCAGTAGGAGGGGGAAGGGCATTGGCCACAGTTTGGTAGGCACATGGATTTTATGAATGAACCATGTGCTATTTGAAAACATTTACATCAACTAACAACATATATACATTTGAATGAAGATGTGAGTTCATTGTTTCGCCTCGAATTTTTTTCCACCGTAAGCAATCACCATTGTAATCTAGGTTCGATTTTCTGGTGAATTTCAGGTCTCGTTTGCTATATTTGAGCCATTTTTTGCATTTACCATGCATTTTGTGTGTGTGTGTGTCTATATATATATATATATATATAGTGTTACTATTCCTCACCCAGGGTGCAGAATAAGTTATTCTTCACCCGAGGTAATCTTACGATCATTTCGTAATTAAATTACGTTTGGAAATCAAATAGTTGCATTCCTATTGATTCACTACGTCAAATTTGACATAAAAAAATAAAAATATAGCTCATAAGACAAGAAAATTTGCAGTTTATGTGTATTTTAGACTATGTTTTTACGTTTGTAATTTTACATAACATCAAATATTTTTTACGGTGATTATATATTTTCTTACAGTCTCTTTTTGCGTCGGAAATAAGACAAAACTTACGGAACGTAAAATTATGTTGCATTGATGGTAAAATAGAGGGGGGTGAAAAATAACTATTCCTCACCCAAGGTGACGAATAGCGCGACCCTATATATATATATATATATATATATATATATATATATATATATATATATATATATATATATATATATATATATATATATATATCAAAACTGTGCTGCAACTACACATGGGTGTTAGCAAGATCATTTCCGTGTCGCTTTGCAAGTTTTCATTCATCGTCCGAGAGACCAGAAGAATTTTCAAACATTTCAGCCTCGAGGTGCGGCCACATGCATAGGCCTTGTTGTTATTTCAATTACAAGAAATGCATATAGAGTCTGGAAATCACAAAAATCGGTGTGTCACCATGGCATGCTTTCACGATCCCATGGATAATTTTTGGTAAAGTTTGGCACAAGTTTTGATGCTCGCACCTTGGATGCCGGAGCATATCACAAGAAGGATCATATTTTCCAAAGGGAGACTACAATTCAGACTCCAATCGTCAATGACTTCATCGTTCCACCTCAAATTTTGTTTCACAATAAGCAATCACTGATATACCCTATAGGTTTGATTTTAAAGCCCATTTTAGGTCTCATCTGCTATATTTAAGCCATTTTTGCATTTATCATTTATTTAGTGCATACAAAATCAATACCCTACTACAACTACATGTGGGTGTTCGCAAAGAAGGTGTACAAATCATTTGTGTGTCGCTTTGTGAGTTTTCATCCATTGTCCGAGAAACGGGGAGAATTTTCAAACATTTCGGCTGTGAGGTGCAGCCACCGACTTAGGCCTAGTTGGTATTTTAATTACAAGAAATTCAGATGTTCTACGGTACGCAATCGCCATTATACAACATGTTTTATTTTCTGGCTCATTTCAGGTATCGTTTACTATATTTAAGCCATTTTTTGAATTTAACGTGTATTTTGTGCATATAAATCAAATCCCAACCGCAATTGCATGTGCAGGGATGAGGATTGTCGTTCCATTTGGCAGCATCCAACGGTGCAGATGTACGAGTCGTCGGGTCTGGGTTCTGGCTAATCAGAATGCACGACTCACATCGCGCGCAGTAGGAGGGGAAAGGGCATTGGCCACGGTTTGGTAGGCACATGGATTTTATGAATGAACCGTGTGCTATTTGAAAACATTTACATCAACTAACAACATATATACATTTGAATGAAGACGTGATTTCATCGTTTCGCCTCGATTTTTTTCCACCATAAGCAATCACCTTTCTACCCTAGGTTTGATTTTCTAGTGAATTTCAGGTCTCGTTTGCTATATTTGAGCCATTTTTTGCATTTACCATGCATTTAGTGTGTGTGTGTGTGTGTATCAAAATTGTGCTACAACTACACATGGGTGTTATCAAGATCATTTCCGTGTCGCTTTGCGAGTTTTCATTCATCGTCCGAGAGACCAGAAGAATTTTCAAGCATTTCGGCCTCGAGGTGCGGCCACATGCATAGGCATTGTTGGTATTTCAATTACAGGAAATGCATATAGAGTCTGAAAATCATGAAAATTGGTGTGTCACCATGGCGTGCTTTCACGATCCCATGGATAATTTTTGGTAAAGTTTGGCAGAAGTTTTGATGCTCGCACCTTGGACGCCGGAGCATATCACAAGAAGGATCATATTTTCCAAAGGGAGACTACAATTCAGACTCCAATCGTCAATGACTTCATCGTTCTGCCTCAAATTTTGTTTCACGGTAAGCAATCACCGATATACCCTATAGGTTTGATTTTCTAGCCCATTTTAGGTCTCATCTGCTATATTTAAGCCATTTTTGCATTTATCATTTATTTAGTGCATATAAAATCAATACCCTACTACAACTACATGTGGGTGTTAGCAAAGAAGGTGTACAAATCATTTGTGTGTCGCTTTGTGAGTTTTCATCCATTGTCCGAGAAATGGGGAGAATTTTCAAACATTTCGGCTGTGAGGTGCAGCCACTGACTTAGGCCTAGTTGGTATTTTAGTTACAAGAAATTCAGATGTTCTACGGTACGCAATCACCATTACACCACATGTTTTATTTTCTGGCTCATTTCAGGTATCGTTTACTATATTTAAGCCATTTTTTGAATTTAACGTGTATTTTGTGCATATAAATCAAATCCCAACTGCAACTGCATGTGGAGGGATGAGGATTGTCGTTCGATTTGGTAGCATCCAACGGTGCAGATGTACGAGTCGTCGGGTCTGGGTTCTGGGTAATCAGAATGCACGACTCACATCGCGCAGTAGGAGGGGGAAGGGCATTGGCCGCGGTTTGGTAGGCACATGGCTTTTATGAATGAACCGTGTGCTATTTGAAAACATTTACATCAACTAACAACATTTATACATTTGAATGAAGACGTGAGTTCATCGTTTCGCCTCGATTTTTTTTCCACCGTAAGCAATCACCTTTGTACCCTAGGTTCGATTTTCTGGTGAATTTCAGGTCTCGTTTGCTATATTTGAGCCATTATTTGCATTTACCATGCATTTAGTGTGTGTGTGTCTATATATATATATATATATATATATATATATATATATATATCAAAACTATGCTACAACTACACATGGGTGTTAGCAAGATCATTTCCGTGTCGCTTTGCGAGTTTTCATTCATCGTCCGAGAGACCAGAAGAATTTTCAAGCATTTCATTCTCGAGGTGCGGCCACATGCATAGGCCTTGTTGGTATTGCAATTACAGGAAATGCATATAGAGTCTGAAAATCACGAAAATTGGTGTCACCATGGCGTCCTTTCACGATCCCATGGATAATTTTTGGTAAAGTTTGGCACAAGTTTTGATGCTCGCACCTTGGACGCCGGAGCATATCACAAGAAGGATCATATTTTCCAAAGGGAGACTACAATTCAGACTCCAATCGTCAATGACTTCATCGTTCTGCCTCAAATTTTGTTTCACGGTAAGCAATCACCGATATACCCTATAGGTTTGATTTTCTAGCCCATTTTAGCTCTCATCTGCTATATTTAATCCATTTTTTTGCATTTATCCTGAATTTAGTGCATATAAAATTAATACCCTACTACAACTACATGTGTGTGTTAGCAAAGAAGGTGTACAAATCATTTGTGTGTCGCTTTGTGAGTTTTCATCCATTGTCCGAGAAACGGGGAGAATTTTCAAACATTTCGGCTGTGAGGTGCAGCCACCGACTTAGGCCTAGTTTGTATTTTAATTACAAGAAATTCAGATGGAGTCTGAAAATCATGAAGATCGGTGTGTGACCGTGGTGTGCTCTCACGACCCTGTGGAAAAATGTTGGTAAAGTTTGGCACAAGTTTTGATGATCGCTCATTGGAAACCAGAGCATCTCACAAGAAGGATCATGGTTTCCAATAGGAGACGTGGCAATTCAAACTCAAGTGGCCGGTGACTTCATCGTTTGTCCTCATGAAAATTTCCATGGTATGCAATCACCATTATACCACAGGTTTCATTTTCTAGCGCATTTCAGGTATCACTTGCTATATTTAACACATTTTGTGAATTTAACATGCATTTTGTGCATATAAATCAAATCCCAACCGCAACTGCATGTGCTGATGATAGGAATGAGGATTACCATTCAATCTAGGAGCATCCAATGGTGTAGAGTATGATCCGCGGGGTTTGGGTTCTGGCCAATCAAAACACATGACTCACATCGTGCACACGATTTAGTCGGCACACATCTTTCATGAATGAACCGTGTGCTATTCGCAAACCACATTACATATATTCTGTTAATACATACTGGACTGAGATCAATTGAGTGTTCTACCTCTAGGGTATAATAATCATAAATAGTTCAAATTCATTGCCTATGCTGACAACATATCAAGGTCAACATATTAACCGTTCTTACATCAAAAGGCCGGGCATAACTCACAAATTCAGTACACGTGATAGTTCTAAATTCAACGAATTAAGTTGCAAAATAGGCATAAAAACTAGTGTGACGGCTTAATTCCCATGTACATGGGGGAACTGGGATCATTAGGTTGAACCTGAATTAACTTAGGTTTTCTGATGATTTTACGCTTCTTTGTTTGGATGGTGCTTGTTACCTTGGCTGGTAACTCAGCAAATTCATCGTACTCATCCTCATCAGCAACATCCTCGACGCCGGGTACCCTCCTCTTCCCATGCATCACTACATAGAAGTTCCTATTCAAGGGGTCTTTCACATAAAAAATCTGGGTAGCATCGCTGGCAAGAATGAATGGGTCCGTGTGATATGCCATCATTGTCTTGTTAACACATGTCTTCCTGTAATCATCAACCTTTACCTGACTAAGAGGGATCCATGTGCACCTGAATAATGCCACCTTAACTTTCACATAGTTAAGCTCCCAAATCTCTTTGATGGTTCCATAGTATACCCTTTTATCAGTTTCTTCTACCGCATGCATTCTATTTGAACAGAGATGTTCTGATATGAGGTCTTCTCATCACGTTCCTCACTTTAGAACATGTAGCCATTTACGTCATACGCTTGGTACATCAACACCGTAGGTGATAGCTTTTGTGCCAACCACGTAGCAATGTCATCCATGGATCCGTGTGCCAAACGTTCCTTCAACTATCTGGCGTAGTCCTTATTGTGCGCCTTCATCTTGACATCAAATGGATGCAACATTGTTAAGAAGCTTCAACGTATCTCCTCCAAGCATTCGTCAGCAGCGTCAGTCCGGGTTAGTTCCATTCAAATCATGCAAATTAGACTCCAAAAAGGGCAAAAGAGTTTGGAAAAGTAGATACAATGGAGACGTATCAGTCCCGTCACTCCTCTTCCCTCCTTCCCTTGTTTCTTCACGTTGACCCCTACCTCTCTATGTAACCTCTCTCTCTCTCTTGTTGTTTTCATAGTAGGATCCTCGTACGCGCCATGGATTCCTTGCCTTGCAGGATCCATCCATTCCCGTCATTCTATGGTCGGATCCGCGCCTCTCCGCCTTCCCACCGGTGACTTGCGACGTGCCACTGCCATTGTCGATGCCTCGTCTCGGGAGGACGACGAGCGAGCATCTGCTCTTGTGCATGTCCCCACGACCAAGCCCCCTCCGTTCACCCGTTGACCATGCCCTGCACGACCACATGCTCGATCTAGAGCATCGCCAGCGCTTCCACGTGGGCCACCCCGGCCTCGGTCAAGGCCTACTTGGCTCGGCCAGCCATGTCCGCGCCCACTCCAGGCCCAGCTCCAATGCATCGCTGCCCATGGCCCAACATGCTTCAGCCGCAGCCCAGCAGCTTCACCATGGGGTGAAGCCCATGGGTGAGCTCCCCACTGCCCCTCCGCTATATTTCGCCTTGTGCGTCTGATAGTTATGTTGCGCCTATTGCCCTGCTATACCTCTGCTTAGATTGAACCCGTATAGTGTTTTTTCCCGTCAGGGAATTTGCCAGTTGAACTAGGACATGCCTATTTACAGAAAAATGCCATCATTATAAATGCTCATAATTATTTAACCGTGCATCGTATTAAAGCAAACCTTACATGTAAAATGTGTAGAATTTCATGTAGCTTCATAATATCTAACTTTCATCCATGCTAAAAATGTTTAAAATTGCGGTTTTCATTAATTTTCTTAAATGACACGCTAAAACAGTTTATTTCATATCTTAATAACCATAGCTCTGAATTAAATGAATTATATATGTAACTTGATTAGAAAATGTGTAGGTCGACATGGTGCACTTGATTTTGCTGTTTAATATTATTAAAATTATGTTATAGGCAAAACAGTACCAAATTCGAAATTTACATATGTGGATTTTCTGGAATTGTTGTTTGTTGTTTCTGGCATCATTTAAATTTGCATAAATATGTAGTTTAATTATGCTTCACCTCTTTCCATGTTAACTAACATTTAATATTATCATCTTAAAAAACGAGAGTGAACTAAATACTTGAATGTGAAGTTTTGTTAATGCAACTCATTGCATATTGAGCTCCACTTAACTGTAGTGTTGATTGTTGCACTCTTGCCATACCATGCCTCATTAAACTAGACATGCATCCTACCTGATTGTGCATCATGCCATTTTTGTGCTTGTGTGTTTACTATGTTGTTTACTTCTTTATGGTTGTGCTTCTTCTCGAAAATTTTGGTACGTTGCAATCGTCGGGATTCATTCGACTACTTCATGGATTCGATCTTCTTCCTAGCGGGATTTTAGGCAAGATTACCATTACCTTGGATATCATTACTATCTTTCCTTTGCTAGTTGTATCGATGCTATCTCTATGTCGCCCTACCTACCACTTGTTTGTCAGCCTCTCAATTGCCATGATAAGCCTCTAACCTTCAACCAAGCCAGCAAACCATTGTTTGGCTATGTTACTGCTTTGCTCAGGCCCTCTTATAGAATTGCTAGTTTCAGGTGCAGTTGTAGGTTGTTCCATGCTGGGACATGGATATCATGGGATTTCACAATATCTCTTATTTCATTAATGCATCTATATACTTAGTAAAGGGTGGAAAGCTCGTCCTTTGACTGGTGTTTTGTTCCACTCTTGGCGCCCTAGTTTCCGTCATACCGGTGTTATGTTCCTTGATGAGCGCTCCTAACATGTGTGGGTATTATGGGGACCCCTTGACCATTCACTTAGGCTAAAACTCCTCCAGTAAGGCTCAACTTTGGTTTTAAAATTTGCCAGCATAATAATACTGAGTTAATTAATTAACTCATAGGGCTGTAACACCCACGATGCGGCTATATCTCCCACATGTCGGGGCACGACTTAGAGGCATAACCACATGGTAGGCATGTCGCAAGAGGGGTAATCTTTACACATCCCATGTACTGAATAAGAAATGGATAAAGAGCCGGCTTACAATCGCCACTTCACACAATACATAAATATAACATACATCATCCAGAATACAATCAAGGTCCTACTACGAAACCAACATAAAGAAAGACAACCCCAAATGCTAGATCCCCGATCGTCCCAACTGGGCTCCTCTACTGATCATCCGGAAAAGAAACATAGTAACGTCCCTAATCCTCGTGAACTCCCACTTGAGTTCGGTAACGTCCCCTGCACTGGCATCATCGGCACCTGCATCTATTTGGAAGTATCTGTGAGTCACGGGGACTCAGCAATCTCACATCCGTGAGATTAGAACTATTTGAGCTTAAGGTAGGAAAGGGGGTAGTGAGGTGGAGCTACAGCAAAGCACTAAGCATATGTGGTGGCTAACTTACATAAAAGAGAGCGAGAAGAGAAGCAAAGCACGGTCGAGAAGCTAAAGGTGATCAAGAAGTGATCCTAAAGCTACTTACGTTCAAGCATAACACGAGACCGTGTTCTCTTCCCGGACTCCGCCGAAAAGAGACCATCACGGCTACACATGCAGTTGATTCATTTTAATTAAGTTAAGTGTCAAGTTCTATACAACCGGACATTAACAAATTCCCATCTGCCCATAACCGCAGGCACGGCTTTCGAAAGCTCAAAACCCTGCAGGGTGTCCCAACATAGCCCATCACAAGCTCTCACGGTCAACGAAGGATATTCTTTCTCCCAGGAAGACCCGATCAGACTCGGAATTCTGGTTACAAGACATTTCGACAAAGGGAAAACAAGACCAGCAAAGCCGCCCGAATGTGCCGACAAATCCCGATATGAGCTGCACATATCTCGTTCTTAGGGCACACCGGATGAACACTACGTACAACTAAAACCAAACCTCAAGTTTCCCCGTGGTGGCGCTGCAAGTGGCTCTTTTTTGGACCAACACTTAGAGGAGCACTGGCCCGGGGGTTAAAAATAAAGATGACCCTTGAGTCCGCGGAACCCAAGGGAAAAGACTTATGTGGCAAATGGTAAAACCAAGGTTGGGCCTTGCTAGAGGAGTTTTATTCAAGGCGAACTGTCAAGGGGTTCCCATTATAACCCAACCGCATAAGGAACACAAAATCAAGGAACATAACACCGATATGACGGAAACTAAGGCGGCAAGAGTGGAACAAAACACCGGGCATAAGGCCGAGCCTTCCACCCTTTACCAAGTATATAGATGCATTAAAGTAAACAAGATATAATAATGATATCCCAACAATATCCATGTTCCAACATGGAACAAACTTCAACTTCACCTGCAACTAGCAACGCTATAAGAGGGGCTGAGCAAAGCGGTAACATAGCCAAACAACAGTTTGCTAGGAAAGGTGGGTTAGAGGCTTGACATGGCAATATGGGAGGCATGATATAGCAAGTGGTAGGTAGTGCGACATAGCAATAGAGCGAGCAACTAGCAAGCAAAGATAGAAGTGATTTCGAGGGTATGATCATCTTGCCTGCAAAGTTCTCAGAGTTGACGAAAGCTTGATCCTCGTAAGCGTACTCAACAGGTTCCTCGATCACTTACTCGTCTCCCGGCTCTACCCAAAGCAAAAACACAAGCAAAGGAACCAACAATCAATCACGATGCAATGCACAAGCATCATGATGCAAAACATGGCATGATATGCAAGACATGATATGCAATGCATATACGTGCTTCGGAAGGGAAAGATTGAACCAGGCATCAACTTGGCGAACCAAGTGTGCCGCTGGAAAGATGAGATGATTTCGGTCGAAATCGACATAAAGATCACCGGAATCGGATGCACGGTTTGCAAATGGAAAGCAAAACAAGAATGGCACAATTCTGCGATTAACAGCACGATGCCATCTAGAATGCAACAAGAAACTAAGCTACTGCGCTCTAACATAATAACAAAGCACATGGCAGTGATCTACTCAATATGCTTGACAAAACATGAACACTGAGATACTGCTAAATCACACAAGAGCAGGTTCAAACAAGCATGGCAAAAGTGCAAAAGGTATCAGCATCACAGACTTAGTGAAAATACTAACATGCCAGAAATTAACACCAGGAAGAAATGTTTAGAGCTAGCAAACAACATGCTACATGAACATATCATAGCAAACAAAGGCATGGCATAAATCTACTAAATGCATAGAACAAAAGTACCTTACTAATGATCAGTCAAAAAGGCACAGAAGATATGATGGCACCCATGTAAACATAGCAAGTTTTATTAACAGATTCAGACTTAGCAGAAAACTTAGCGTGGCAAAAACAACATTATGGAGGCATCTTGGCATGCTTGTTCCACTCAACATACTGCACAAAATGACATGGAATAAATACTAGCATGTAGTGACATGGAAATGAAGCTAATCATGTGACAAACACCTACATAGCATGATTGAAAAATATCACACAAAAAAGACAAAACAGCCTCATGATGTAAAATGCCATGTTCATGAACTTGCTCAAATGCCAAAACCAATGCTACCACTGTGTGACACCCCCGATTCGACCGTACACTAATCATACACACAAATGTGTATGATCAAGATCCGGGACTCACGGGAAGATATCACAACACAACTCTACAAATAAAATAAGTCATACAAGCATCATATTACAAGCCAGGGGCCTCGAGGGCTCGAATACAAGAGCTCGATCATAGACGAGTCAGCGGAAACAACAATATCTGAGTACAGACATAAGTTAAACAAGTTTGCCTTAAGAAGGCTAGCACAGACTGGGATACAAATCGAAAGAGGCGCAAGCCTCCTTCCTGGGATCCTCCTAGACTACTCCTGGTCGTCGTCAGCGGGCTGCACGAAGGAGTAGGCATCTCCTGAGTAGTAGTAGTAGTCATTGATGGTGGCGTCTGGCTCCTGGGCTCCAATGTCTGGTCGCAGCAATCGGGTATAGGAAGGGGGAAAAGAGGGAGCAAAGCAACCGTGAGTACTCATCCAAAGTACTCGCAAGCAAGGAACTACACTACATATGTATGCATTGGTATCAAATGAAATAAGGGTTTCACATGTGGACTAAACTGCAGCAAGCCGGAATAAGAGGGGGATAGCTAATCCTGTCGAGGACTACGCTTCTGGCCACCTCCATCTTGCAGCATGTAGAAGAAAGTAGATGGTAAGTTCACCAAGTAGCATCGCATAGCTTAAACCTAACCGATGATCCTCCCCTCGTCGCCCTATGAGAGAGCGACCACCGGTTGTATCTGGCACTTGGAAGGGTGTGTTTTATTAAGTATCTGGTTCTAGTTGTCATAAGGTCAAGGTACAACTCCAAGTCGTCCTGTTACCGAAGATCACAACTATTCGAATAGATTAACTTCCCTGCAGGGGTGCACCACATTTCCCAACATGCTCGATCCCCTTTGTCCAAACACACTTTTCTGGGTCATGCCCAGCCTAGGAAGATCAACACGTCGCAGCCCTACCTAAGCACAACAGAGAGGTCAGCACGCCGGTCTAAATCCTATGGCGTAGGGGTCTGGGCCCATCGCCCGTTGCACACCTGCATGTTGCGAACGCGTCCGGAAGCAGAACTAGCCCCCTTAATACAAGAGCAGGCTTACGGTCCAATCCGGCGCGCACCGCTCAGTCGCCGACGTCACGAAGGCTTAGGCTGATACCACGACGTCGAGTGCCCATAACTGTCCCCGCGTAGATGGTTAGTGCGTATAGGCCAGTGGCTAGACTCAGATCAAATACCAAGATCTCATTAAACGTGTTATCTTGAAATAACCGCGAACACCGACCAAGGCCAGGCCCACCTCTCTCCTAGGTGGTCTCAACCTGCCCTGTCGCTTCGCCACAAAGATCCACACAGAGGGCTGTCGGGAAAGTATGTCCTTCCAGCCCCCAATTCGTGAATCAACCGCGGGTACTCCTCGAGCCAACCCGTCTTTTGTCACCACAATTATCATATATTATGTATAAGTATATCCCCGTGACCACCTCCCAAGTGATCACGGCCCGATAGTATAGCATGGAAGCCGGACAAGAATGTAGGGCCACTGATGGTAAACTAGCATCCTATTCTAAGCATTTAGGATTGCAGGTAAGGTGTCAACAGCTGGAGCAACAATGACAGGCTATGCATCAGAATAGGATTAACGGAAAGCAGTAACATGCTACACTACTCTAATGCAAGCAGTAGAGAGAAGAGTAGGCGATATCTGGTGATCAAAGGGGGGGGCTTGCCTGGTTGCTCTCACAAGAGAGAGAGGTCGTCAACACCATAGTCGTACTGGGTAGCAGCGGCGTCGGTCTCGGTGTCTAGCGAGAGAAGAGGGGGAAGAAACAATAAATATAATGCAAACAAATGCATGACGATGCATGACATGACAAAGCGTGATGCTAGGTGTGCCCTAACGCGGTACGAGATGGTACCGGTGAAGGGGGAAAACATCCGGGAATGTATTTCCGGTGTTCCGCATTTCCGGACAGATGAACCGGAGGGGGAAAGTTGCATGTTTGCTATGCTAGGGATGCGTGGCGGACGAACGGGTTGCTTATTCGGATTCTTCTCATCGTTCTGAGCAACTTTCATGTACAAAGTTTTTCCATCCGAGCTACGGTTTATTTTATATTAATTTTAAAAGATTTAAATCATTTTTAGGATTTATTTAATTAATTAAATCAACATTATCCAGAATAGTGTTTGCTGTTGTCGGCATGATGTCAGCATGACATCAGCAGTTGACCTGGTCAACCTGACAGGTGGGTCCCACCTGTCAGTGACACATTTCATTATCTAGTTTAATTAACCTAATCAGGATTAATTAGGGGGGTGGGCCCCACTGTCATTGACTAGTTAATTAACTAAAAGTAGTTAGTTTAATTAGTTATTTGGTTAATCTAAATCATGATTAATTAGTTTAATTAATTGTTTAGTTTAATTAATCATGATTAATTAGTTTAATTAATTATTATTTTATTTATTTTTCATTTTTCATTTTTTAAACCCCTTTTTTTAAATTTTGTTCTGGGGGGCTGGGCCCCATGTGTCATTGGCCAAAGGCCATACAGGGCGCGGGCGATGGTTATGGGCGCGCCCCGTTCGGGCGTACGCCTAGGGGCACGCGGGCGTGGGCGCCGGTGGCCACGGCGGCGATGCAAGCGGGGTGGATCGCCGGAGCCGTCGGAAGCAGAGACGGGCAGCCGGGCATGGAGGGGCGCCGGCGGCCAGGGCTAGCAGCGGAGCAGCAGCGTGCAGCAGCGGTGAGGGAAAAGTGCGATGGCAGCAGCATGCGGCAGCGGCAACGCAGCTGCAGCGGCGGCAACATGCGTGAGTGGGGAGGCGCGGCCTGGTGCGCGGGGCGCGCGGCCAAGGCACGGCCTGGATGCGCAGGGCGGGCGGTCGAGCGCGGCGACCGCGTTGTAGGGGCACGGCACGCGGTGGGAGCGGTTGGCGTGCGCGCGCGAGACGGCGCGAGCGCGGTGCAGGCACGGGCACGGCGCGGTGAGCACGCATCGGACGCGGCCGGAGCACGTCAACCGCGGTTAAGATCAGCGGGGACCGCGGCGACGAGCGCGAGCGCGTGAGGGAGAGGAAGGGAGCGAGGCGGGGCTCACTAGGGCCGTAGGGGTTCAGGGCAGCGGGCTCGACGGAGGTTGGGGACGACGTGCGGCGTGGCGACGAGAAGATGTGGACGACGGGGCAGTCCAGCGGGATCCGGCGACGGTGGTGGTGCTCCGGTGAGGGACGTCGAGGCGATGGGGTCGGGAGCGGCTTTGGGCTGGTTTGGTGGGGAGGAGGGTTGAGGAGGCGGGCGCCGTCGACGGCGAAGCGACTGGGCGGCGTCGGGGTTCGGTTCCCCTTCTCGATCCA
>NC_041388.1:208773870-208779457 GCF_002162155.2 Triticum dicoccoides
CCACATGGCCTAGCGGGGGGGGGGGCTTTTTCTTTGTTTGTTTCTTTTGTTGTTAGATTAGTCTTTCTCTTTTGTATTTTCTTTTCTTTTCTTTATTTATTTTTCTGTTTTAAATCATTTTAAACTATTTAGGCCTTTTATAAAAAATGTGTTTAGTACACCATAATTTCCTAGGCATTTATTTGCACACACCAGATATTTTTGTTTTAATTTTTGAAATTTTTTATTATTTAACTATATTTTAAATTTGAATTTGAATCGGTTTTGAACTAGCGATAGGTTAGCAACAGTAACCGTGGTGACGTGGTATCATTACACGGGATTACTGTAGCATGATTATCCGGGCGTTACAAAACTCCTCCACTACAAGAAATCTCGTCCCGAGATTTAGGAGGTAGAAGGAAACAGTGCGGGGTATTCATCACGCAGGCGGTCCTCGCGTTCCCAAGTGGCCTCATCTTCAGAGTGATGCGACCACTGGACCTTGAGGAACATGATCTCCTTCTGACGTGTGCGACGTTCATCTTGGTCAAGAATGCGGACCAGATGCTCTTTATAGGAGAGGTCCTGTTGCAATTCGAGCACTTCATGATCCACTACTCGGATTGGGTCGTTGAAGCAACGGCGGAGCTGTGACACGTGGAACACATCATGAACCTGAGAAAGGTTCGGCGGAAGCTCCAGTTGATATGCCACCTTTCCATGCCTTTCGAGAATAGTGAAGGGACCGATATAGCGAGTAGCTAGCTTGCCCTTGATCCCGAAGCGGTGAGCACCCTTCATTGGTGTAACTCGAAGACAAGCCTTTTTTCCAGGTTGATAGACCATGTCTTGGTGATGACGGTCATACTGACTTTTCTGACGTGACTGAGCAGTCTTGAGATTCTTGGGAATAATGCGGACTTGTTCTTCGGCCTGTTGGATAATATCCGGACTGAAGAGTGGACGTTCCCCAGTTTCTGACCAGTTCATAGGGGTCCGACACTTTCGTCCATATAGCACTTTGAAGGGGGACATCTTCAGACTAGCTTGATAGCTATTATTATAAGAGAACTCGGCATATGGAAGAGATTCCTCCCATTTCTTGTCGAAGGAAACTACACAAGCTCGAAGCATGTATTCAAGAACTTGGTTGACACGTTCAACTTGACCTTGCGACTAAGGATGAAACACAATACTGAACGACAGATGAGTTCCCATAGCTTCTTGGAAACTTGCCCAGAATCTTGAAGTGAATAAGCTGCCACGGTCTGAACTGATAACCAGTGGAATACCGTGAAGTGAAACAATTATGGACATGTAGAGAGTTGCAAGATGGCTAGCAATGATTGTTTCTTTAACCGCCAGAAAATGTGCAACTTTAGAAAGCCAATCAATGACGACAAGAATAGCATCATTACCTTTCTGCGATTTGGGAAATCTAGTGACGAAGTCCATTTCAACATGGTCCCATTTCCATTTAGGAATAGAGATAGGTTGCAGAGTTCTAGTAGGCCTTTGATGCTCTGCTTTGATACGGCGGCAAATGTCACACTCAGCAACATAACGAGCAATGTCCTACTTCATATTAGACCACCAGAATCTCTGACGGATGTCCTGGTACATCTTTGTACTACCGGGATGAATAGACAAAGGCATATCATGAGCTTCTTTCATAACCTTTTTAGTCTGATCCAGGTTTTTCCTCGAACGTGGTACCACTAGGCGGCCTTTGAAGTACAAGGCGCCATCATCGGCGATAGAGAAGAATGAGGGCTTTCCTTCTGCTAGATGACGTTTAATATTATGGACTTCAGAGTCATAATCTTGAATAGTCTTTATACCATCTACGAGATCTGGTACGACAGCCAGGGTATTTAGACAACCCTTATTAACAACATGAAGATTCATCTTCTGGAACTCTGGGGGAGGGGGAGCGAGTGCTCCAGGAGGAACAATATGAAGGTTCAGCTTTGTAAATTCTTCGACAAGCGAGGGCTAAACTTTGTGAACCTGGAGGTGGTTGCAGTAAGACTTGCGGCTCAAGGCATCAGCCATTACATTAGCCTTGCCTGGGGTATAGGATATACCAATGTCAAAGTCTGCAATAGTCTCCATCCATCTCTGCTGACGGAGGTTCAGGTCTGGCTGAGTAAACAGATACTTCAGACTTTGATGGTCGGTGAAGATCTCGCAATGATTACCGAGAAGGTAATGTCGCCACTGCTTCAGTGCATGAATTACAACAGCAAGCTCGAGGTCATGGACTGGGTAGTTTTCTTCATGAGGGCGCAGTTGACGAGAGGCATAAGCAATCACTCTGCGCTCTTGCATTAGGACACAGCCTAATCCTTGACGGGAAGCGTCACAGTAAATGATGAAGTTCTTCTTAGTATCAGGTGGAGCAAGCACTGGGGCAGAAGTCAACTTGTCTTTGAGTGCCTGGAAACTTTCCTGACACTTGCCTATCCATTCAAACTTGACACCCTTATGCAAGAGATTAGTCAGAGGCCTGACAATCTTGGAGAAGTTCTCGACGAATCGACGGCAATAGCTGGCGAGACCGAGAAAACTTCGGACTTGCTTGACATTCTTCGGAGGAGTCCAATCGAGAATAGCCTGAACTCGTTCAGGGTTGACGGCAATACCATCCTTGGAGATGACATGCCCAAGATAGGTTACTTCGGGGAGCCAAAATTCACACTTGGAATACTTAGCATATAGTTGATGCTCTCGAAGCTTTTCCAGCACAAGACGAAGATGTCCAGCATGTTCTTCTTTGTTCTTGCAAAATACCAGGATATCATCCAGATAAACCACGACAAACTTGTTGAGGTAATCCATGAATATATAGTTCATCAGACGAGAGAAGGTGGCGGGAGCATTCGTTAAGCCGAATGACCTGACGGTGTACTCGTAAGATCCATACCGAGTCACGAAGGCGGTTTTTGGGATATCCTCTTCACGAACACGGATCTCGTGGTAACCCAACCTCAAGTCGAGTTTGGAGAACAGTGATGAGCCAGCCAGTTGATCATAAAGATCATTGATCCGAGGAAGAGGATATTTATTCTGAATGGTAGCTTGGTTTATAGGATGGTAGTCTTGGACTAATCGGTTTGTCCCATCCTTCTTCTTAACAAAGAGAGAAGTTGCTCCCCAAGGAGAGAAACTTGGGCGAATGAAACCTTTGACAAGAGATTTGTCGATTTCCTCCTTAAGCTCAATGAGTTCATGTGGCGGCATATTGTAGGGTCGTTTGGCTATAGGGGTGGTGCCGGGTCTCAAGTCGATGATGAATTCGACAGCTCTAGCAGGGGGAATCCCTGGGAGTTCTTCTGGGAAGACGTCTTGGAATTCACGAACGACGGGAATGTTTTCAATGCCCTCGAGTGGTGCAGCATTCAACACATTCAAGGCATAAAGTCGTGCCTCAGCGTTCTGAACTAGATGAGCTTGGTAAGCAATTATTTCATCAGAAGGGTGTAGCAGATGGACGACCTTAGTGGCGCAAACTATAGAAGCAGTATGCGCTTTCAACCAATCCGTTCCCAGAATGAGGTCGGTGATATAGGACTTCAGTATGATGGGAGAGGCAAGGAATTCCAGTCCTTCAATTTCAACGGGAACATTGTGACTAACCATAGAAGTTTGACACTGGCCCGCAGGAGTGTGTACCACAATCGCAGTGCTCATCTCTTCGTATTTAATGCCATGCATGAATGCAAACTCAGCTGATATGAATGAATGTGATGCTCCTGTATCAAATAAAACAGATGCTGGTACTGAATTTACGAGGAGTGTACCCATCACGGTAGCAGGCTGGTCTAGCACTTCATTGAGATCAACATGGTTGGCATGAACAAGACCATAAGACTTGGCATTGTTGTTGCGAGACTGGTTGTTTCCACAGCCAGCTGCCGGAAGGGCCAGTTGATTCTGATTGCAGTCTCTGGCACGGTGACCTGGCTGACCACACTTGTAGCAGAGACCATTATTGGGAGTGGGAACAGGAGCTTGGGGAGGTGGAGCTGGAAGCCTTGGCTGCCTAGTTGGTGGGGAAGGCAGACGTGGTGTAGCATAGGACTGCCTTGGAGCAGGTGCAGTTGGCTGGTACATGTTGTTGGGAATCCATATCCTACGCTTCTGCGAGGACGGGCCCGAAGATGAGCCCGTGTCACGGTTGCGCCTGTGAGAGCTTTGGTGTTCCTGCAGACCAGTTTCGACATTGATGGCCTTGTTCACTAGGGTGGCGAAATCAGCAAAGTCATGCACTAGAAGTGCGAGCTTGATGTCAGCTTGAAGGCCATCACGGAACTTCTCCTGTCTGCGTGCATTAGTTGCAATGTCCTCTTCAGCATAGCGAGACAAGTCAAGAAACTCCCGTTGATAAGCTTCCACAGTTTTGTTGCCTTGGGTGAGGCTGCGGAACTCGCACTTCTTACGGTCCATGACTCCCTGAGGAATGAAGCGAGCACGGAAAGCAGCTTGGAAGTCTCGCCAGGTGATGATTGTTCCAACTGGCAGAGTATGTCTGTGGATGTCCACCATTGAGCAGCAGGTCCTTTCAGGAAGAAGGAAGCAAAGGTGACATAGCTGGCAGGGGCTACATCAGCAGACTCCATCTCATAGGTCATGTCACGGAGCCAGCACTCGTAGGAAAAGGCCTACTAGTGGCGCACCAGTTTTGCCTACTAATGGCGCACTAGGTGCGCCATTAGTACCACGCCACTAGTATTTTTACTAATGGCGCACCTGTAGTGCGCCATTAGTATGCCTAGAGGTGCACCATTACTATCTGACTTAGTAATGGCGGACCACATTGAAGTGCGCCATTAGTAATAATTTTTTTCATTTTTTTTTAAATATTTTTTTTATTTTTTTTATTAATCTCGGGTCACTATGGCTTAATATCAAGTCAAATCACACTCCATGCTCAAACTTCCCGAAAGGTCACCCATCCTCACACTACTCCAACCCAAGCACGCTTAACTTTAGAGTTCTATCCAACCCCAGCACCAGCTCACTTCTAAGGAACTTGTTGATATACCTAGCATATCAATCCTATTAAACCTTGTTGATGTTAGGACTTTGTTCATGTTCATGAGTGTGATGAAATTTTGAAAAAATATTTCAAACTTCCGTTCATATTACGTATCATATTTTGAAAAAAAAATCCCGAAAAAAATCGAAACTATTTTTTGAATATTTTTAAAAACTTCTGTTACTAGTGGCGCACCTAGCATACGGTGCGCCACTAGTAAGTTTGAAATTTTTTGAATATTTTTGCCTCCAGATCTTAAAAGCCCCGTAACTTTTTTTCTGTTGGGTTTTTGAGGATTTTGAAAATGTTTAACGGGGAACCCCCAGTTAAATTCGGATGTAACTTTTCGAGTAGATGATTTTTCATATAGAAAACTTTTTAATCCGAGTTCGTATGCAAAAGTTATGCCCATTTTAAAAATTCTAGAGAGATTTTGCAAATAAAATCGAAATTCATATTTATAAATTTTCCCAACAACTATACCACATATCACATGGGAAACTTATTTTCTTTTATTTTTTTGACATTTTCATCATTTTCTTTTATTTTTTTTAAACTGAAAAG
>NC_041388.1:208779590-208784535 GCF_002162155.2 Triticum dicoccoides
GGGAATTTTTGGGCCAAGTTAGTAACGGCGCACCGTGGGGGTGGTGCGCCATTACTAGTTGAAGTAGTAATGGTGCACCACTCCCACGGTGCGCCATTACTAGTTTTCAAAAAATATAAAAAAATTGAAAAAAAAATTGAAAAATATCTACTAGTGGCGCACCGTGGATGTGGTGCGCCATTACTAGTTTAACTAGTAATGGCGCACTATCCCCTGGTGCACCATTACTAGTTTTGAAAAAAAAATTGAAACAAAAATTTGAATTTATTTTACTAATGGCGCACCGTGGATGTGGTGCGCCATTACAAGTTTAACTAGTAATGGTGCACCACCCCCACGGTGCGCCATTACTAGTTTTCAAAAAAATAAATAAAAAAATCTTGTTACTAATGGCGCACTGTGGATGTGGTGCGCCATTAGTATTTGGACACTAATGGCGCACCAACACATGGTGCGCCATTAGTATATAGTAGTGGCGCACCACATGTCTGGTGCGCCATTAGTGTCAATTCCATCGATAGCCCTTTTCCTAGTATTGCAGTCATCAGCATCCAGAGGCTGAGTTGAGCTGCGGTACACAGTTGGGTTGAGACGCATGAAATCCTGCAGAGTCAGTTGGGTTGGCTGCTGGTTCATATTGGGGCGAGGAAACTGAGCCATAATATTCTCCATGAACTGGCGATTCAGCTCAAACTGTTGCATCATCCCAGCCATCTACTCGGGCGGGGGTGGGGGAGGGTCACCACGACCATGACCACCTAGTCTAACCATCCTGTTAATATATAACATGGGTGGTTCAGCATAGAGAATTTGCAAGGGCAAAAATCATTCATGATGAAACATGCATAATGAAAGTAAGAAGGTAGATACTACATAGTAGTTGGCATATCTTACAAAAGAGATCATGCACAGAGTTCGGTACACAGCGTTCAGTACATAGGCTAAGAACATCATAGGTGGCACGCATGCTCACGGCGAATGCATCTAACACTAACAAGCAAGCCTACATCAGTCCCAGGAGGAATTGTGGAGGTAGGTGTAGCCTGACAGCTGGTAGTGACGCGAAGGGAAGACCTCCACGCGAGTAGCCTGGGGTCCGCGGATACTCTGGTGCGGAACCCGACGCACAGGTGGCAAGAGAGGACCAAGTGCGGGAGAGTAGCCTCCCACATCTGGCCAGCCGACGCCCTGGGGCATCACGGTCCTGGAAGGGTAGATTGCAGAACGCGACAGATCACCAGATCAGACAGAGGGGTGCAACAGCGTCAGAGCATGGTACAGGTGCTGACGGGTGGTGTACAACTCGTGGCGTAGAGCTCGGTTAGCTCTATTCAGCCCATCAACATGCAGAACCAGGTTCTGATGGTAGAAGGGATCTTGGGTGACAGTAGAGTAGGCAGCAGTGTAGTATCCCTCCGCACCAACATCGGATGCGATAGCAATGTGCCTGAAGGGGGAGGTGTCCAACTCCTGATACTCTCCACGAAGACGTGTCAGAGCAGCATAACCAACATCGTGGACCGCCATGTCGATAGTCACTCCAACGCCATGAGCAGTGTGCAACACGGTAGTGGAGTCATACTCCCGAGAGTAGAGGTGCACGATGGCACGGTGCTGCTCCTGGTTGAAGTCCTGGTACTCCTCGTAGACGGTGTACTCAGGGTGCCAGCGATAACCCAGATAGGTCATCATCCCAACCAACACAGCAGGTGATCCTGAGGCACCAATGGCCGTCATGTGGCGCATGACCTGTCTCGTGGGTTCCATCTGAAAACAAAGATGTTTTCACAGGAGTCAAATGACAATGTCGATAATGTTCAAACACTACTCTAAAGAATAGCTAGGGCCTATCCAACTTTGGGATGAACGTGGTCACAGGATCCTAATGTTAAAGTTAGTAAAATCGTTTAACCCGAGTAGAAGAGAGTTCAGAGTCCCAGAGTAAGGATCGAGGAATAAAAGATCCTAATCCCAACCAGATGGCGACGTGGGCTTGTAAGGCACACAGCCATGTTAGTAAAAGTTTTTGCAATGTCTAGACTCAACTTCGGCCAAGGAGTGTGGAAGGGGGATTCCTACAGGCAGTCGGCTCTGATACCAACTTGTGACACCCCCGATTCAACCATACACTAATCATACACGCAAACGTGTATGATCACGATCAGGGACTCACGGGAAGATATCACAACACAACTCTACAAATAAAATAAGTCATACAAGCATCATATTACAAGCCAGGGGCCTCGAGGGCTCAAATACAAGAGCTCGATCATAGACGAGTCAGCGGAAACAACAATATCTGAGTACAAACATAAGTTAAACAAATTTGCCTTAAGAAGGCTAGCACAAACTAGGATACAGATCGAAAGAGGCGCAGGCCTCCTGCCTAGGATCCTCCTAGACTACTCCTGGTCGTCGTCAGCGGGCTGCACGTAGTAGTAGGCACCTCCTGAGAAGTAGTAGTCGTCGTCAACGGTAGCGTCTGGCTCCTGGGCTCCAACATCTGGTCGCAGCAATTGGGTATAGGAAGGGGGAAAAGAGGGAGCAAAGCAACCGTGAGTACTCATCCAAAGTACTCGCAAGCAAGGAGCTACACTACATATGTATGCATTGGTATCAAATTAAATAAGGGTATCATATGTGGACTGAACTGCAGAAAGCCGGAATAAGAGGGGGATAGCTAATCCTGTCGAGGACTACGCTTCTGGCCTCCTCCATCTTGCAGCATGTAGAAGAGAGTAGATAGTAAGTTCACCAAGTAGCATCGCATAGCATAAACCTAACCGATGATCCTCCCCTCGTCTCCCTGTGAGAGAGCGACCACCGGTTGTATCTGGCACTTGGAAGGTCGAGTTTTATTAAGTATCCGGTTCTAGTTGTCATAATGTCAAGGTACAACTCCAAGTCGTCCTGTTACCGAAGATCACGGCTATTCGAATAGATTAACTTCCCTCAGGGGTGCAGCACATTTCCCAACACACTCGATCCCCTTTGTCCGGACACACTTTTTTGGGTCATGCCCGTCCTCGGAAGATCAACACGTCACAGTCCTACCTAAGCACAACAGAGAGGTCAGCACACCGGTCTAAATCCTATGGCGCAGGGGTCTGGGCCCATCGCCCGTTGCACACCTGCATGCTGCGAACGCGGCTGGAAGCAGAACTAGCCCCCTTAATACAAGAGCAGGCTTACGGTCCAATCCGGCGCGCGCCGCTCAGTCGCTGACGTCACGAAGGCTTCGGCTGATACCACGACGTCGAGTGCCCATAACTGTCCCCGCGTAGATGGTTAGTGCGTATAGGCCAGTGGCCAGACTCAAATCAAATACCAAGATCTCGTTAAACGTGTTATCTTGAAATAACCGCGAACACCGACCAGGTCCAGGCCCACCTCTCTCCTAGGTGGTCTCAACCTGCCCTGTCGCTTCGCCACAAAGATCCACACAGAGGGATGTCGGGGAAGTATGTCCTTCCAGCCCCCAATTCATGAATCAACCGCGGGTACTCCTCGAGCCGACCCGTCTTTTGTCACCACAAGTATCATATATTATGTATAAGTATATACCCGTGACCACCTCCTGAGTGATCACGGCCCGATAGTATAGCATGGCAGACGGACAAGAATGTAGGGCCACTTATGGTAAACTAGCATCCTATACTAAGCATTTAGGATTGCAGGTAAGGTATCAACAGCTGGAGCAACAATGATAGGCTATGCATCAGAATAGGATTAACGGAAAACAGTAACATGCTACACTACTCTCATGCAAGCAGTAGAGAGAAGAGTAGGCGGTATCTGGTGATCAAAGGGGGGGCTTGCCTGGTTGCTCTGGCAAGAGAGAGGGGTCGTCAACACCGTAGTCGTACTGGGTAGCAGCGGTGTCGGTCTCGGTGTCTAGCGAGAGAAGAGGGGGAAGAAACAATAAATATAATGCAAACAAATGCATGACGATGCACGACATGACAAAGCGTGATGCTAGGTGTGCCCTAACGCGGTACAAGATGGTACCGGTGAAGGGGGAAAACATCTGGGAAAGTATTTCCGGTGTTTCACGTTTTCGAACAGATGAACCGGAGGGGGAAAGTTGCGTGTCGGATGAACGGGCTGCGTAACCGGATTTGTCTCGTCATTCTGAGAAACTTTCATGTACAAAGTTTTCCCATCCGAGCTACGGTTTATTTTATATTAATTTTAAAAGATTTAAATCATTTTTAGGATTTATTTAATTAATTAAATCAACATTATCCAGAATAGTGTTTGTTGACGTCAGCATGATGTCAGCATGACATCAGCAGTTGACCTGGTCAACCTGACAGGTGGGTCCCACCTGTTAGTGACACATTTAATTATCTAGTTTAATTAACCTAATCAGGATTAATTAGGGGGGGTGGGCCCCACTGTCATTGACTTGTTAATTAACTAACAGTAGTTAGTTTAATTAGTTATTTGGTTAATCTAAATCATGATTAATTAGTTTAATTAATTGTTTAGTTTAATTAATCAAGATTAATTAAGTTAACTATTTATTTATTTAATTAATTACTTATTATTTTATTTATTATTCATTTTTCATTTTTAAACCCCTTTCTCTAATTTCGTTCTGGGGGCTGGGCCCCATATGTCATTGGCCAAAGGCCATACAGGGCGCGGAGGACGGTTACGGGCATGCCCCGTTCGGGCGTACGCCCAGGGGCACGCGGGCGTGGGCGCCCGACGGCCACGACGGTGATGCACGCAGGGTGGATCGCCGGAGCCACCAGAAGCAGAGACGGGCAGTCGGGCATGGAGGGGCGCCGGCGGCCAGGGCTAGCAGCGGAGCAGCAGCGCGCAGCAGCGGTGAGGGAGAAGTGCGACGGCAGCTGCATGCAGCAGCGGCAACGCAGCTGCAGCGGCGGTAGCTTGCGTGAGCGGGGAGGCCCGGCCTGGTGCGCGGGGCGCGCGACCA